>NC_028456.1:24270968-24383615 GCF_000263155.2 Setaria italica
CCTCGGCGTAGTGCGATCGTGCGCGTCTAAATTATTGCATTGTGCATAGTCCTGTATCTTATGTATATATGCTTTTTCCTTAACAATTTGCTATGCTACTTAACTCTTGTTTGGTCGATTCTTTTTTCACACTCATCAAATTTTGAATCATAAATAATGAGTGTTTGTTTTTTAGGGAACATGAGAACATTGGCTAAGAAAATATGACATTTTAACTTTGCTACGTTTTATACAAGTTATGCAATACGACAGTAATAGTCAAATTAACAATTTTATTTATCCTGTTCAAAATAAATAAAATTATTGTCCATGATTTACACATATATGCAAGTACTTTCAAAGATTCGTTATAGGCATATATAGTTTAGTTGGCTATGTTATTTGCCGCGCAATTTGTTTACCCGGGTTGAAGGGCATGCTTTGTTCCCTGCTGCATATTGCCATGACGCAGCTGTGGGGCGCCAAATATGCGGCGCTGATTTCGCACGAGAAGGTGAAGTAGGCTGAACAAAAAGTTGTGGCGCGCCGTGTCTTACAGTATCTCTAGCGGTCCTCCAATAAATATTATCCAATAACTGGTTAATAGGGTACTATTAGAAAATCCACCTTTAGTCCCAGTCGGTAAGGGACATAGATCCCGAAAAATCAACTGGAACTAACTTAGGGTACTATTAGAAAATCCACCTTTAGTCCCAGTTGGTAAGAGACATAGATCCCGAAAAATCAACCGGAACTAACTATTCGGGATAAAAAGCCTCGTTTTTAATCCCGGATCATTCACCCGGGACTAAAGACCAACCGGGACTAAAATGGTTAAAAAAAATAAAAAAATGGGCACCCATGCCGGCCTCTTGTCGCTCGCCCGCCCTGCCCGCCCACCCACCTGGAAGAAAGAGAGAGGAGAAGGAGGAGGAAGAAGAGTTAGCGCTACTAGCTGCATGCGCGAGATAAGAAAGGGAGAGAAGGAGATAAGATGGATAGAGAGACGAGGGGGGCGCATGAAAAGGCTTCGGTTGGGATTAAAGGGGGGCTTTTAGTCCCAGTTGGTGTTTTCAACCGAGACTAAATGCCCCACTAGATTCCCTCCATTACAATCGGGACTAAAACAATCGGGACTAAAAGAGCCCGTCGGAGATGGCCGTCGGTGGCTTATTTTTGACCCGGGACTAAAGTCACTTTAGTCCCAGGTGCAAAGTCAACCGGAACAAAAAGGGTTGGATGGAATGTGAGTTCTCTAGTAGTGGGGATATCCTAATATCACTTTCACCATTATTGGGAGAGTTGCTTTTACCGTCTCCCAATAATCTCATCCAACTAACGTATTGGGAGAGTCACAACTACTCCTTTATTTAGGGAGAGTTGAGGTGTATTATTAGGTTGTCCCAGTAATTACTGGGAAAAGGGAAAGGTAAAGGGAGTATCAACTCTTCAATATAGTAGTTGGATTGAGAAAAGGGAAACTAATGGAGATGCTATTAGCAGCCAACCAAGCAGTGGCACGGTTTTTACGTTAGCGTCTAAGGTCTCCTCATCAATATCAACACTAGCTTATATGTCTATGTGGCACACTTCATATCAATAATAAATGGTACAAGAGATAACCCACCGAGCGGTCTAACTTTTAGTACGTATCTCAAATATAAGTGGTCCTTGCACTCGTACTCTAAGCTTATTAAGAGATAGCTCATCTTTTATCTTCCTCTTCTCTTCTAACTAGATAAAAAAAATATGACGTGGCACTTTTTTTGAGTTAGCTGACATGTATTCTTCGAAGCAAGGCGAGGGATGGCGGAAATATCCAAATGCGCCTCAAGTTCCTGAATGTGACGGGTGCTAGCATTTAAGGCTACTTATTATTTGAATGGTAAGCAATGTGGCTATCGACAGTAGGGTACTTCTAGAGTTCTAGTGGTTGCATCAATCTAAGATCTGTTACCCAAACCTCTCGAAGGTGTTAACAAGATTAGGATGTCTACGTAGGTGAGCGTCTCTGTCTATATAATGTTTCACGACGTCTAGTGGTGTGTATGTATAATATGTATAATGCATGTGTCGTCCTCGTATATTTAGACCTCCTCCAATAGTAGCTTATATCAGTAAAAATATAGCATAAGAGACAACTTGTCCAATAATCTAACTCTTAACACATAACTTAAAATATAAATTGATCCACGTACCAATCCCGCATAGTCTTGGATATGTGTACGAGAGATCAAAAGATAACTCTTCTCTCCCTTCTTTCTCTCCCTACCACCTAGATAAAGGCTCTGTTTGGTTACTCTTGCTAAAGTTTAGCAGCTAAAATTTGCTAAACTTTAGCAAAAGCTGTTTGGATACTCTTGCTAAAAGGCATTTAATGAGCTGTAAAAAGACCTATCTACCCTTATTAAAGGTGCGCAGGAGGGGGAGACAAGCAATAAATGAGGGGTATAGGTTGTCCAGCCCACCTTTTAGCAAGTTTTAGCAACCAAAAACTTGCTAAAGTGCTAAAGTTTAGCAACTCAACTTTAGCAAGTTTTAGCAAGGGTGTTTAGCAGTTTAGCAGCTAAAAGGTGCTAAACTTTAGCAACTAAAGTTTAGCAAGGTGGAACCAAACACCGTCAAAATATTGTATTTTAATCCAATAAGTTAGCTGATATGGCACCATGGGAGGGTTTTGAGCCTTGAGTACGTTGTAGGGAGAATCAAGATCAATACAATATGCACTATGTTTTCGTTATGCTCTTTGAATTCCAAAACTCCAAATATTTGAAGTATATTGCAGTACCACTCACGGCATCCGGAGTGTGCAGAATTCACCGGTCTTAAGGCCCAGCTGGCATCGCTAGGGTCGGCCTTAGAGTATGCAGAGTGTGGTCGAGGCTTGCAACGTCATTTCAGCGACACGCAACAATGATGCTTGGGTGTTTGATACACACAGCTAAACTTTAGCACCTATCACATCGGATGTTTGGATATTAATTAGGAGTATTAAATATAGTTTAATTATAAAACTAATTGTACAGATGGAGTCTAATTCACGAAACAAATCTATTAAGCCTAATTAGTCCATGATTTGACAATATAGTGCTACAGTAACCATTTGCTAATGATGGATCAATTAGCCTTAATAGATTCGTCTCACGAATTAGACTCCATCTGTGCAATTAGTTTTGTAATTAGTTCATGTGTAATTCTTCTAATTAGCATCCGAACATCCGATGTGACCCTGTTAAAGTTTAGCACCTCGTATCCAAACACCCCCATGTGGTAACGATGTTGAAACTAAACGTGGGGTCCACCCACAAATAAAATACACCCTCTCCCCCTCTAGAGAAACTACTCGCTGTGCCTCAAGATCATCTGCTTTGTACTATTCTATTCATTTGGAAAGAGTGGGCATTGAGGAATCAACTGGCGCCGGTGCCAGAATGTTTGGATCCCGGAGCTAAAATTTAATTCGTGTCACATCAAATATTCGTAAGCTAATTAGAAGGATTAAATATGAGTTAATTATAAAACTAATTACACAGATAGAGGCTAAAGGTGAGATAAATTTATTAAGCCTAATTAATCCATCATTAGTAAATGGTTACCGTAGTAGCACATTGTCAAATTATGGATTAATTAGGTTTAATAGATTCATCTTGCCGTTTAACCTCCATCTGCGCAATGAGTTTTGTAAATAATCTATATTTAATACTTTTAATATCTAAATATTTAATGTGACAGGGAGTAAAGTTTAACGGGGATCGCACGTCGCAGTGTCAAAAGCGATGCTAGGATATGAAAGAGAATATCCAAGCATCGGCATTTTACCGCACTGCGGCTGCTCTTACACACCACACGCAGCGACCTTAGCTAAAAAGGCTAGAGACCGACCTCAGGCTTGAGGCCGGGTCTTAAGAAACAAAAAAAAAAATCAACTCAGCAGTTATTGCGGGCCCAAAGAACGCTGTGGAGAGGGAGCTCTGCCTGCAGCCAGTGGGAAGGAGAAGCTGGCGTCAGTAATCTGGAGATTTTTTTATTCACATTAGGACCCACCATTAAGACCTCCATAGGCATTATACATAACGCTGCCGGCCTTAGCAATATGCGGGACCCACCTTAGGACCCCCTCGGCATTATACACTCCTGATGCCTAAAACAGTAGTACAGTTCGAAGCCTAAACTATTGGAAAACATCGATTCATTGACTCACGGTAAAACATACAGCAATGCCACTACTTCAGGGGCGGGAACTGGTTCAGATCATATAGCCTCAGCGCGGGGGCCTCGTCGTCCACCGCCTCTGCATTGACGTGATGATCTCCCTGCTTCCTCGCACCGCACTGCCGCTGGCCGGAGCCCTTCTTCTTGGACACCCGAGCGCCGCCGGCCGTACCGTCTCTCGCGTTCGCCGGCCCAGCAGCGCCGCTCTGCTGCCTCTCCCTGTTGCGTATGATCCTCCCAGCAGAAGGGTAGGCCCTGCCGAAGAGCTCCTGCGCAAGGTTGGCAGCGGGCTGCTGCTGCTGATTGTTCTTGCTATCGAGGTCGGCCAGGCGTGTGTCGCCGGGGTCGTCACCCTCGAGCCACGGGAAGTAGAAGGCCTTGGAGAAGCCCATCTTCCTCGCTACGTCCGGCGCGAGATCGAGACGGAAGGAAAGCCTTGGGAGACTGAGACGGCACGGGTGGTCGGTCGACGAGATCAGAAGATGCTCGCTTGTTGCCGCTGCCTCTGGTTTGGGGTTTGGGGGCTGCCTGATATATGTAGCCATGTAGGCCGGCTGGTGGAGACGCCTAAACCGCCCTTGTTCCAATTTGTCTCGGATTCTTTGGTCGCTTCGCAAAACAGCACGAGACGCTACGAGTCCGAAACTACCGTGGAAAGAGTAGGACTCGAGTTCGGGGGCATATGGGGGAGTTCGATTTTCGTAGGCATCTCTTCTCTCCAAATCGAAACCTCTTGCCGTCCCGTGCCAAACTGGTTTCATAGGTTGGGCTCTGAATCCAGCTGTGGACTGGTGGGCCAGTCGTATATGGGCCTGCACTGGAATTTAAGCTCTTTTATTAGACCAGCCAGAAGTCAGCACAACTCTACAAAATAATGGAAGGTTCAATTACCCAAAACCAAATTTCTAAATATCAAGATGTCGTGTTCGAATTTTTTTTCCGAAAACATGCCTGACCATGTATTTACAACGACGCAGCAGAGCTGCCAAAACACAACACTACAACTCAAACGCCACACGGCACAACACAAACTCAAACACAACACTATAACACAAGACAACGTTACAACCCAAGCCCAAGGGTAACCAGCCAAACAACTCAAAGACCACAAGCTTGAACAGACGGAACCACCAAGCGCGAAGTCCTATCCTTGCTGAGGAGAGAGCCACCACCTAAGCACATCTCTTGCCGGCTGCAGCTCTCCAAAGTGTGGCCTCCGCCACCTATCGTTGATCTGCGCCAGATGAGGGGCAGGATCCATCTCGGCAAGCGTAACGCCAACCTCATCGCGCTTCTCCGGACCTGCCGCCTCTGCTCGACGTTCAGCGGCTCCGCCATGGCGCCATGGCGACGGTATAGGAGGAGCCGAGGAAGCAGCTGGGAGACATAATGGCCTCACGCTCGCGGAGTCGCAGTCGCGGATCATGACAAGGCAGCCCTCCACCAGGCGGAAATATTGCAGGAGGCCCTGCATCGATCGACAGGAGGCCGGCGAAGATTTATGCAGAAATTTAGATGCATGGCATCATGAAGGCAGCAACCGATGATGGACATTGCTGGATGGCAATGCGATGAACAAAGCTGCTTACCTGGATGCCGTTGGGCGAGTTGGCCGCGGTGAGCACGGCCGCACGCTCCGGCGAGACCTCGATGCATGGCTTCCGGCCGGAACACGCGAACAGCGGGCAGCGTCACCCCGGGAGGCGCGGCGCGCGCGAGGAGGGACAACTTGTAGGCGTCGGCGTCGAGCGGGTCAGCGGGGAGCGCGGCCAGCACGTGGCGCGCGACGGACGGGCCCGTGAGCTCGAACCGCAGGCACACCGCCACCCGGGGAGGAGGAGGAGGAGGCGGCGGCCGCGCGTGGGGTCGTCGCGTACTCGCGTTGGCCAGGGGCGGGGAAGAGGTTGACTGGCGTGAACTTTGATGAATCTGCCTGGAGAGCTACGGGGACGTACCATGTCCATGTTTGTGGCAACGGATCGAAAACGACGAACGAGCGTTAAGTTAGCAATTAGTTACTCACAGACGCATGGTCGCATCGCAAGAAAGATGTCATGTGATGTGTCATGGACAAATAAACATGATCATTACAATTTACATTTATTTTTGAACACGTTCAGTCGTTGACATAATGTAAGCTAATATAATGTATATAACAATCCTATATACTGTATATAACAATCCTATACAAGAAACAGAGCGACAAACTACGTGCGAGTCCACCAGCAGCGGACGTACCAAAACCTCTAGATCCATCACTAAAAAAGGAACTCTGGGTACTGCAAGCTGTGCCTCGGTGGCGAGAGAGGCTTCACGCGAGCCGGCGTCCACCCTTCTTGTCGTCTGTCGGTGCGTCGCCGGCCACGACATTGTTCTTCGCGTTAGCCGGGCCCTTCTGCTTTCGGCTTCCATATATGAACGCGCGGACAGAATTAGCATAGGCAAAGAGCTGGTCGAAGAGGTTGCCACGCGCGGGCGCGACCGGCTGCTGCTGGAACTGCTCGTTATCGCCGGCGTTCGCCGTGGTGTTGGCACGTGCTGTGGATGCGGCGGCGGGCGGCTTCGGCTTCATGTTCATGGAGGCGGCGGCGCTGACCTGCGCCCTGGATGGCACGGCAGCCTGCGGCGGCTTCTGACCTGCAACCTGTATGTTCTTGCCGATCTTGCTGTGACCACGACCGGGGCCCTGGATGGCACGGCCGGCTGCTGCGGCCTCCTGCTCCTGCCGGCGGTGTTGGTCTTGGTGGATGATGCGGCCAGCTGCTGCTGCATCTTCTTTTTGGCGGCGGCTTCCGCTTCGGCCTTGAGCTTGTTTTTCTTCCACGGGGACATCTCCGGCTCCCGCCTCCTGTAAAATTTCCGGGGCTTCTTCTTCGCAGCGGTGTCGGCCTTCTTGGCCTGGGCGGCGAGGTCGGCAAGGCTCGTGTTGCCGGGGTCGTCGCTCTCGAGTAGCGCGAAGACGTTAACGCTGGATATCAGCACCGCCCCCATGTCGTCGGGTGACGGGACGAGCAAATCCTGGCTGGCGACCGGCGACGCTGACGGCTGAAAACTTGGTGATGCAGTGTGGCCGGCCGGTCGACGAGATCAGAAGACAGTCGATCGCTTGTTGCTGGTCTCGGGTTGGGAGCGGCGGGCTGGGCGACGATATATAGGTCGCGGGCGGGAGACACCTGCAAGCACGGACTCGTCAGAGTCCGATCGAGGCGGATCGATCCGTTGAACCACGGAGGCCGACTCCGTCGTGGTAAGTTCCGAGACAAAGTCGTGTAGTCGTGTTCGGGTTTCCACCGACCGGCAATTGGTGGACAGAAAATAGTGGGAACCCCGTTGGGATCTCACGTGTTAATTTACGAGTAGTTAACCTCTGCGTAAGCATCGATATGTGCCCGCGTCAAAGCACAACAATGAACCGATCACCTAAACAGCTGCG
This sequence comes from Setaria italica, assembly GCF_000263155.2. Taxonomy (NCBI): domain Eukaryota; kingdom Viridiplantae; phylum Streptophyta; class Magnoliopsida; order Poales; family Poaceae; genus Setaria; species Setaria italica. Next base: position 24,278,593 of record NC_028456.1, read on the forward strand.
TGACTGACACTAGCTTCACCGAATGACATGGCGAGTGGCACTGGAGGCAGCTAGCCCCTTTTCTTTCCAAAAGGAAAATTAACCATCTTTTAATGACGACACAAAAATGTTACATCCAAAAAGTCCCTGCTAATGTAACCGTATTAGCGAATTATTCTCTCTTATCACAAATAGCGACATATCGAACAAGATTTATTCATACTTTTAAGGCTTACACACACACAGAGAGAGAGAGACAGACAGACAGACTAGTGAGTTTAAAAATATTCGATCTGAAAACATTAGAAACATGTGTGTATGTCTGTTTTGAAAATTTCTTCCATATTCTAGAAATCTATTACATACACTTCATAAATATATCCTAATATATGGTCAGATATACTGAGTTTGGAGACTGTCTCTTGTCCATAATGTCAACTATATTTGACTGGGAATCTCAAAAAACTATACGAAGCGTTTGTAAGTGAGCGACTATTTGCTAGTTCAGCTCTTTTTTTTTGGGGGGTCCATTGCCGCCTCTGCTAAAGTGCCGATACGAAAATATTCCTCATGTGCTATTGAATAATCACTGGAGACCCAGTGATTATTCTATGGCACGGGAGGAATTAGCCCCCTGCTAATTGGTGCATGGTCCTGTTTGGTTTTTCGGTGCTTCCCTTCCCAAAGTTCCTGTCACATTAAATGTTTAGATACTAATTAGGAGTATTAAATATAGACTAATTACAAAAACCAATTGCACAGATGGAGGCTAATTTGCGAGACGAATCTATTAAGCTTAATTAGTCTATGATTTGACAATGTGATGATACAGTAAACATGTGCTAATGATGGATTAATTAGGCTTAATAGATTCATCTCACGAATTAGCCTCCATCTGTGTAATTAGTTTTATAATTAGCTCATGAGTCCTCCTAATTAGCCTCCGAATATTCGATGTGAAATGAACTTTAGTCCGGATTAAAGATCCAAACATCCCCTATGTGCATTTGATGCACACAAGTTCAGCGAGATCGGCTCCCCACAGTTTAAGCTCACGGCCCGCACGCCACGTGCTGGCTGCGCTTCCCTGCCGGCGCCACATACGTGTTCCTGCACAGCCCGCTCGACGCCAAGGGCATGATTGGGTGCCTGCATTTTGGTCATCCAGGGCCGTGGGGTGCAAGGTGTGCGTGATTGGTTGGCGTGGCTAGGCCCTCGTCATGCGAAAGCTGTCCTTCGGCTTGGCTCGCGGGATGCAAAATTTTTCCTTGTTTCCGCTCAGCCAGGCTCGCGCGGTGCACCGGTGTGCACTCGAGCGACATGAAGAGGAGCAAAAACTGCTGCTCACGCTAGTTTTGCCGGCAACCAATCAATGTCTCCTGTTGGCCTGGCTGTATCCACATGGAAACCAAACAAAAAGACCTCAGCATCTCGAGAGCCTGGTCAACAGGAGCCTACACCGCTAGTACGAGCCAGGCTCCGGCCGCCAATGCTAACAAGTTGACCCTCCTTACGCGCGCCGATCCGTCCGAGGTGACGCTGGCTGCCGTCCGTGTGTTCCGGACGGAGGCCACCGAGGATACGCCCGAGCGCGCTGCTGTGCTCACTGCCAACTTGCTTAACGTAACGACATCCAGGTAAACAATTTTGTTCATTGCATTACTATCTGGTGATGTTCATCATCGGTTGCTGCTTTCACCAAGCTAGCCATGATGTGATGTGTACCACATATGTGTTCTTATCTTTCTTCTGGTCATGCGATGTCCCAATGTGTTACTGAGTTTACCTGTTGATCTCTCACCTCTACATCTATTCGAGCGGTCCATCATCTCCAAACACTCGAAACGTGGCCCTTTTGAAATCAGCCGCAGAGTGGACGTATTGTTTTGCTCGTTATTAAATAATCCTCCCGTCCTAAATTACTATTCATTTTAGTTTTTTAGATGCATAGCATCTACGTACCTGGACATATGCACAACAAAAGTTATGTACCTAGAAAAATCAAAACGAATAGGACCAAGCTAACACGCGACCCTATCCCACTGTCTAATGAGAAATTAAAGCACAGTGATAGCGCATGAGTATTTTATCACCCATGCAAGCGGGAGGACAACCATGTGTGAGCATCACTTTCAAGATGATGGAAGGCTGATGTTGACATAAAAAAAAGTAGATTCATTTTCTTTTACAGACCATTACTCTCTCGTTAGCGTTCATTTTTAAATCTGTTTGCACCATTATGTCCCTTGCAACGAGATCTACAAAACAAGATCCACAATCGATATATTTTGTAGTTGTTTTACATGCCTATCAACTTGTATTTATGCATAGTAGTTACTTATGTACAAAGCGTGTAACAACTTCTGTAAGAAACTTGACGTACATACTAAGAGACGATTTTTATAGATATAGTGTAACAACTTATGTGTAGGTAATGTATTAATCTTGTATGGAGATTATGTAGCAACTTATATTGTATTGTTTGTCTACTTGTTTAGTAATAAATTTATATAGAGATAAATGTGTCGTATTGTACAAAAGGACTGTAACAACCTGTATGGAAGTAATATAACAATTTATGTAGTATGTCTCGTATTAAGTCATATAGTGACGATATAACAATTTATGTAGACACTTCATGTAACTAAGCAACATGAGTATAAAATATGTTTGTAGCAATTTATCTACATAATTTGTTGAGAGGTTTGCACATAAATTGCTACATACTTAGTACATAAATTGCAATATAAATTGCTATGCTATAAAATATATGCATCATGGGTCTTGTTTTGTAGATCTCGTCATAAGAAATGCAATGGTGAAAACCGAATTGAAAATAGAAACTCGTTGTCTCATTTTTTAATGTGAAACAAAAAAGGAAAAGCATGGGCTGTAGCAGCCCACCTTCGTACCACTAGTTGCAGCAGGTCGCGCACTCATGCGTTGACGCAACCCCGCACATAATAGCTTTTTCCAAACGAATAGTAATCCCATAATTTGGGATGAAGGAAGTAAGTCATTACATTTCTGAATAACCGAATCTTTGATTATTTTGCAATGCTCACTTCTTATGGTTGGTCAAATAATTCTAACCCTTTGGGTATCAGATTTTGTATCCAACCTTATTGCTTTCAAGAAAAGTAGAGTTTATCTCTTTAAATAAAAGAGAGCTTACATTCTGTATCAATGACCCACCGGTACACTGGGTTCAAACCTGACCCATGCATGGAACCATTTTTTTTCACGGGAGGGAGGTCAAGAGTTCGGAGGCCCACCAGTCCGCCTGGGGACTCGAGTCTATTCTTACCACGAATCCACGATAGTGTCGGACTCTCCGATCCAATCGCGACTCGTGCCGTCAACCAGTACGACTGGATATTTATTTATTTTTTTTGCCATCCTTATGAACACTCTTCAAATACTAATTTAATTTTAGAATAGTCCTAATAAATTTTCCATGGGAGAGAGATGATTCCTTACATATCTGCCAAAATTGCTTACGTGGCACAACATGTCGGACTGCTATGGTGTATCTTGATTGCAAATTGACCATCTTGACCCCCTGACCTTCTTCTCCAATGCGCGCGCCATCTCCATCTGCTCTTTGACATGCTCTGAGTTATGCACAATGTTAGGAACATGCCTAGGATCTCTAGATGGGGATCACGATTAACATAATGTTCTTGAGATTTCTGGTGTCGACCGCGAGCGAGAGAGAGAGAGGTAGAGTACCTGCAGCGGAGCTGCTGGCCATCTCTGCGTTCTCGTGAGGAAGTCTGCGCAAGGCAGCGACGCGCAGTGCCGTGTTGAGTCGCCAGTGTGGCGGCAGTGGTGCTTCCCGTCACTTCTGCGCAAAACCTAGATTGGTAGGTGTGTCGGTGGGACGGCTGGCAGCGGCGAACCTCGTGTGTCGAGCCGTGGTCCCCACCCTGTTTATATAGCGTAGCGCGACAGGGGCCACCACCCAATGTTAGGGTGGGCGCCCCTAATCAGGGCGCGGATCAGGGTCCCGATGGACCTTTGGACCCATTGGGGAGGAGATCAATCTAACACACAATCACTCCTCCCTCGTACCTCACAAGAATACCATGGCGGCAAAAATGCAAGGTCATCCAAGGAAAAAAAAAACATCACGATGCTACAGAGCTACCAGCGAACATTACCAGAAACATTTTTTTTAAAAAAAGCACTTCCCATGAATGGGATCCCATTGATTGACGCCATTATCGCAAATGGGAAAGCAAAATCTCGTGGGGTAGCTGCACACCGCCGTCCCCCCGGGACAAGGCAACAGCACGGGCTCAGGCCCTGCCGCTCAACCTGGATACCGCCGCGACAGCCGTCCTGTCCTTCGGGAAATCGGGCGCAGGGCCCACGACCATCCTGTGACTCATGTTCCTCTGCAGGGTCAACGGCTCATCGCCGGGCGTGTGGCGAAGCCGGGACGGGCGGCGGCGGCGGCGCGGACTTCGTCGTCGGTGGCGGGGCCCCGAAAACAACCTCTGCTCGTTCGTTGCCTCTCCACCGGAGCCGGGGACGGCAGCTCTCGCCCCCTGGCGACGACCTCCTCCCAATCCTCCTCGCCATCGTGGACGCGGTGGAGCCGCGGATCGAAAACGGGGGAGGTAGCGATGTGGCGCGTAGCAGGCAGCCCCCGACGTGCGATATGGAGCAGCCGGCGGCGGCGGCGGCAGACGAGGAGAGGACTCGCACCAAGGGCAATCCACGCGCTGGTGGTGAGGTTTTCCTCTCCATGAATCACGAGGTCGCCTGCGCGGCTCACCCAGCACAAACGGGCGGCCGTGGCATGCTTCTGAGACAGAGGAGAGCTGGAGTAGAGGAGAAAGATGATATGGAAGAAGAGAGGGAGGGTTATATTTGTCCTTTTGCATCCTCATGCCACGCTGGAGGTCTGATATGTCGTGCTACGTAAGCGATTTTGGCAAATATGCAAGGAATCGTCTCTCCTGTGGCAAATTTGTTAGGGTATTTCTAAAACTAAGAGTGACCGTATGGAAAAAAAAATTAAATATCCCGAGTGCCACTGCGACTGCGCGACCGAGAATCCGACTCGGACTGGAACAAACAGAGCCTAGAGCCTACATATCCGCGCGACCGCGCCCACGTAACCAGAGTTCAGAGGCAGCACCGCAGCAACCACCAACAAGCCAACAAGCGAGCATCTTCGGATATCGACCGAACTGCCGTGTGTCGAGGCTTCCCTTCCGTCGTCAGATCAGAGACCGCCAGGGCTCGCTCGCGCCGGACGTAGCAGGCCGGATGGCCAGCGTCAGCGTCAACCACTTCGCGCTCCTCGAGAGCGACGATCGCGGTGACACGCGCCTCGATGACAAGAACCAGCAGCAGCCCGCTGCCAGCCTTGCCCAAGAGCTCTTCGGCAGGGCCTACCCTTCTGCTCGGAGGATCATACGCAACAGGGAGAGGCAGCAGAGCGGCGCCGGCCAGGCGAACGCGAGAGACGGCGGCGCTCGAACGAAGAAGAACGCCCAGCAGGGTGGAGCGAGGAAGCAGGGAGGTGGTCGCGCCAATGGAGCGGCGGTGGACGCCGAGGCCCCAGCGCCGAGGCTGTACGATCCGAACCAGTTCCCGTCCCTGAAGTAGAAAGACTAGGACGAATCTTTGTTAGTAGCACAGGCAATGCCGTATGTTTTACCGTGAGTCGATGAATCAATAGTTTCCAGTAGTTTTTGGTGTGTAGATCGTACTGGTTCATGAGTTGAGATGTTTGGAGTTGGAAATTGATGCCTCCAACTGAACGGCATAACGAAAACATGGGTTTATCGTGTTTTATCCGGAAATAATAACCATTGCATATTTGAAACCTTCCATGGTCTCGAGGCCTCGAGAACGTACACGGATCCCTGGCACGTCACGCGTAGTCGCACCGTAGATAGAGTGATAGACTCGTGCAAGGCGCCTTACATACTCGGGAACGGTGCTAATTTTAGGTCCGTAACATAGGGACAGGTTTACACTCCCTTTTGGCAAATCAAATCTTATCGAAAAACGCAAACCAATAATCAACCACCTCTTGAATCAACAATCCTGGAGCCACGGGCGTTAATTTCCTACTTGAATGAACGTTACCTCAAGGTAACGAGTATTAGGTTGAATTTCAGGATAAATTTTTAAAAACAGTTGGTTTCCTACGAATTTCAGTCTTGCAATTAGGTTCGACGAGTCCCATCTGATTTGCAACCTGCTTACTTACCTGCAGCATTAGTACGTTTCTTGTGAAGATCAGGTCGTAGTCCATCTAATTGCAACGTGGGTGCGAGTTTGCCACTTCTTTTCTGGAAGATTACTGGCATGTTAAAAACTAATCATCTGCGAGGGAAAACATATCTGATATATATGTACATGTTGGAATGATGGGATTGGGGGCAGTATTATATATACACAAGTATCTTCATAGTTAGAATTGATCATATTTTTGAATTTCAATAATGTGATTCCAACACCAAAAGCTGCCGAGTTTTAAATTCAAGCGCGAATTTTCTTTGCTTCTGCATCATGTTAAGAAAAGTTACTTCCCACATGTAAAAGATTAGCTAGATAGTCTCATATACTTTTTTTAATCAACTTGTTATATTTTTAATGTATAACCAGTAGTGTCTGGCCCCTCATGTCTCTTTTTTTAATAAAAAAAAATTGGAGGCAAAGTAGAACCATTGGAGCACATTATTCGGTAAAATTTCTTATTTTCAATTCAATCTGTCAATAACATTGATTATTACACTCGATTTCTGGAGACATTGACCGTAAGGTAACACTACTAGCACGTACTATTAAGGAACGGTAACAATATCTAGCTCTACGCTAAGAAATACGAAGCACTTAACATCAGCTCTACTTCAGGGACGGGAACTGGCCGAGTCCTCCAATTTCGGAGGCGGCGGCGGTGGCAAAACAACCTTTCTTGTCGTCCGTCGGCGCACCGCCGGCCACGCCGTCCTTCGCGTTAGCCGGAGCGTTCTGCTTCCGATTTTTGTATATCAGCGCGCGGGCAGAAGGGTAGGCGTTGGCGAAGAGGATTTGGGTAAGGTTGGCAGGCGCGGGAGGCTGCTGCTGAGACTGAAACGGCTTGTTGGCGGCGTTCCCCGCGGCGTAGACGGGCTTGGATGCGGCCTGCTGCTGCGGCCTCTTGATGTTCTTGCCGGTGTTCACCGCCGTGGTGCCGATGACCTGGGCCTTGGATGCGGCCGGCTGCTGCGGCTTCCTGTTCTTGCCGGCTTGCCGGCGCTCGCTGCGGTGTTGGTCTTCGTCTTGGACGCGGCTGGCTGCTGCGGCTTGCTCTTGTCGGTGGTGGCGTGCTTCGGCCTTGAGCTTGTTTGCCTTCCACACGGACATCTGCGGCTGCTGCTTTTTGTTAATGTTCACGGGGCGGCTCGCGGCGGCGTCGGCCTTGGCTGCGGCGCCGAGGTCGGCCAGGCGCGTGTCGCCGGGGTCGTTGCCCTCCAGGAGCGCGAAGACGTTGGCGCTGGGCTTGAGCGCCGCCGCCATGACGCGTGACGGGGCGAGCTGATCCTGGCGATCAACAACGCTGGCGGTTGTCGAAAATCTCGCAATGGGGTAGCTGATGCCTGATGATGCGAGGGCCGGTCGACGAGATCAGAAGACGGACGATCGCTTTGGGCCTGATTCCTTCTCTGCCGAGCCTGACTCGTTTCCAGGAACCAGGCCCCCGCTAACCTGGCTGAGTTGATGCGAGGGAGCATTGATTGGATAGCAGCATGCATGCATCCTGGCCAGACAGAGCTTTGCTCTGATTGCAGCAGGCATAGTTGTTTTGACCGTTGTGCATGCACCCACGCGCTCCACCGTGGGAGCCTGACTCCTAGGAAACGAAGGATTCGGCCGCATCGTCGGAACCAGGCTCCAGGCGGCTTTTGCACGCCGCGAGCCACGCCGGCGAGCTAGGACTAACAACGAGTTCAGGTAACCAATCGTCCGGAGGTCGCACACGGGGAGCCTGTATCCAGGATGGTGCAGGAACCAATCGCACCTTTTGTTGATGCGGTTTGGTGCAGAGAGAGAGGTCCGGGCGTGGATATAAAGGGCGGAAGTACGCTAGGTCTGTTGTACTCTGCATGGCCTGAAGTCTGACAGAGCTAAGCCACGAGGCCGACTCCATCTTTTGTATTCTTCCTTGTCCAGGACAAATTCTGTTCGGGACAAATTCGGTTTGGGTTTGGGTTTGCGTCTATAGCCCATGGGACGCAACTACCGCGTGCGCGATGACATGGGCAACGGATAGGACAGGGTACGCGTAAAGCATTTACCCACCCGTTAGTATACCCACCTATCTCTATTATACTTGTACCCTCCAAACATAACATGTAAAAATCCTTACTCGTGCCCGTGCCCGTTAGGTACCCGCCGGTATTGAACACAAACATGTCAATGAGTTCATATCCAAGAGTACAACAATAATTCAATAGCTAAATAAGTTTCAAACTTCACAATCACACATAATGACATAAATAAGTCTCAAATTCTCAACTCTCAGACAGTCACACATGCATAAGTCCTAAATTGCCACACAAGTTAAATAAAAAATTACAACATAAAATCAAATACTGTCCTACAAGGCAGCAACGTAAGCCAACACTATCCATTTGCTAGTCATGGATCAATGACGTCAGACTCAACATCATAGGACCTATGGAGAGGCCGACCGGAAGAGGCGGCGTCGGGGCCTAAGGGGTGGAGGTAGGACCGCAGGAGACGAGCGGGGGACTGGCGGCGGCTGAGGAAGTGAGAAACGAGGTTACGAGGATAAGGTCCATCCGGTCGCTTCGCCTCGCAGATCGCCACCTTCCTCATCTACCTCTCGCTCTCACACGTGCACACGGCCGCATTGCCGCATTCTCATCTTCTCGTGCACCTGTGTTCCTTCCCTCGTCTTCCTTAGTCAGCAAGATCGACGGCGGCGGCAGCGGCTCCCTTCGGCGGATTGCACACGGGAGTGGATCCTCGGCTAATCTAGTGGCCACTGCTTGTTGTGGATTCAGATTGATTCTATTTCAATTATTTAATTTGATTTCCTAGAATTAACCTGATGCAGCTGGATTGGCTGCTCGGTGTCTGTGCTGTGGTTGCTGAAGCTTTAGGTGTAGGAAATTTGGGTTGTCCACTACTTACGAGTATATCTTTACTTGGTCGATTTTATTTATGTGAAGAGATTTTTCATTTGTAGATAAAACTCCATGTCAGAAGCGGAGTCGTCAGCTGCAGCAATTTCCACCCGTGAAGTAGTCCACAAGCATCCTTGGCCTGCCCCCGGCATCTAGCTGCACATGAGGCCTTGCCAAAGAGGCCATCAAGGATGTTCCTGAAATCTGTATACATCGAATTGCCGCAGCAACAACGATCAATCAGCCATCAATGGTGTGTGATCAGTTAACTTGATCCCTTGGTGTTAAGTTTGCTATTGATGTACAAAACATCATACGTGGATTGCATTATCCAGAACAACTACATAGCTTTAGTAATTTAGTAATGCAGTTTCTAAGCAATGGTTCATCCAGTTAGTCATGAATGTTTTGTGTTACATTTTTAGTTTATGTCCAACATATCACAAAACAATTACCGCATAATCATCTAGGTTCACTGGTTCAGGATCACGTAAACTATTTTTTACCTGAATCTCTCTGTCGAATTTGCAGGTCGATACTATGTGCCCTATTGAGCTAGGTGGCAAGCATATGGCTTCCTATTGCTGAGTTTGGAGAAGACCTGGACAAAATTGTTTGAACATCTGTTTTCTTTTCCCTCAAGTGAAACTTTGGTGCTTATATATCAATTGCTTATTCATACCTTGCTTTTTCTATTTGTTTGAGTTAGCCTCCCTATGTTCACAACGCAAGCATTGTGCACATTCTGATGCATACTGCACATGTTACATCTTCGTCTAAGATTATTACATACGTTGGGTCGTACCGTTGTAGCAATGGTACTGGGTTTAATTACCCAACTAATATCTGTGGTGATGTTATATAGTCCGGAAACAAAGGCTCCTTTCTTATATCAAGAAGAAAGTGCCTTCTGTTTTATCCCTGTTCATGCTGGCTCTTTTCCCATGTGTCAATTATCTGAATGTTCTTTTCCTAACTTTTGAATTTTCCTTTCAGATTAAAGGTTGTTCTAATGGTAGTGCAAGTCTCTGTGCAGATTTTCTACTGATAGTACCAGATAAGTCAATGCTTGCAGTGTGTAACTTCCAGGTAATCATTCAATTTTAGCTACCCCACAATTTGCTGTTGCAAATATAAGCTTAAAAATTCAATGTGGTTATTTGCTAGCTGTATGTCCTTTATATTTCCCATTGAGGCGAAGTACCGCATAGAACACAAGTGTACGGCTAATTTCCCAGTTTCACCTCTTGCAGTTTTCCACCTTTTCTTTAATGCTGTTGCTGGCAAACACCCTAAATAGCACTAACATCCTCCTCCCCTGTTTGTATTCAGGTACATTCAATCTGGTAGCAAAGAAGTTGAAACAAGAGTGTGCTACAAAAGGACAGGTAAAGAGCTTAGCTTTGGGATGCCTCTTCATTTTCAATCATGCACAAGCAGCTACAATGTATGTAGTTGTTGTCTGCTTTACCATATTTGCAAACCAAATGAATGTCCATACTTGATATTTGAGAGAATAGTAGACTGAGAAATAAGTAATTACGGATTCCAGTAATTCGGTTCTCCACATAAATTTGCATTAACTAGATAAAGATACGTAATTTATTGTTAAGAACTTAAGCTAACTACTGTGGTTTTATAAGTGGTTCATATGTGCGCTACCGATGCTTTATGATATATCTTAATATTGATGGACTAATTTTGCAAGGCTAAAAAATCATAAACGTTCATATTGTTAATTGAGGGCCTAAAATGGCAAGCACTAATGTAGAATAGATATCTGGTTATAAAAAAAAAGAGAAAAACAAAAGGTGTGGGCTCAATTCTTAAAAACGTAAGGTGTGGGCTCAATTCTTAAATGCATCATACCACTCCGTGTGCCCTTTATAACGGGATACTTAGCAAACATGCTTTGAAGTGGGAGTTGGGAGCGATTGTATTTAATTGAAATTTGAAGGGAGCTTTTCCTGGTTTGAAGATGCAAGAGGGTTATTTTAAATCCTAGATTTGTAGTTGTAGAGCTCCCTATTTTGCTTAGAAATTTAACTTTATTGCTCTGGTAGTACAAGAAGTAAGGATCCCTGTTATGTGAAGATCGTGATTACTTTGATGTAGCTATGGGATCCTCTGATTTCTTTCTGAAAAAAAGACCAATTACAACTGAAAAGAGTATACTGAAATATTTTTAGAAATACCAATTTTGTGGACTGGGAATACAATTTTGCAGAAATCTTACTTTGAATTAGTTTTATGAATGTAAACTCATACCTTCATTTGCCTCCTGCTCTTTCTTATTTTAGATTTTAGTGAAGTTGATGTGCGAGTCTCGTATAGCAGTTAATCCTTCTATTCCCAATTCAATCAGATTTCCAACATGGTTTCTTCTTATAGCGTAGCATATTTTATAGACTCTAGAATACAATAAATGTTTCTATCACTGTGTTGCAGTGACAATATACTAACTCTTGCACTTTACACACAATTCAACTATGATACAGACGTACTTGAAGAGGCTTATGAAACGCAGTATCAAGGAGGTACACACAACGTTGTCTTCTCCCTTAAATATCTTTCTCTATATATAATTTCTAATTTCCATTCTGTACAATGATAAAATGTTTTAGATACTAATGTGCCAAACCAGCCATCTATACAGATTCTCATCACCTAATTCATTTAAACAAACCATATACCTTGCTCTTGTTGGCATATATACTTGCTCTTGTTGGCATATGATACTAGTAAAAAATTGCATCTCCAATTACGACGGCTCCACGGCACAAAAAGAACTAGAAGCTCCAATTGATAACACCAATATAATCTTTTGATGACCTTTCCGATCGTGCTGTTAATATATTTTCATACAAACTTTTCTTATTTCATTACATTTACTAATAAATCATCTTACAAGCATCTTCCACCTTTCTGCAGTGAAGGAACCAACACCGCATCTACGAGTATATGATGTCAGCGCTGATTTATTTACTCCATATTATCAACTCTATTGATTCAATAATAAACCTGAAGACTGCTCTTAGTTAATTATGCAAGTTCAGACTCGAACTTATTGATTTTGGAAAATATATGTACCTATCCGTACTAACAATGGTCAAGCTTAGTAGTCTCAATACGTGTCATTTTTTGCTTATTCAAACAAATCAAATGTAAAATAGTGGGCCTGTCTAAAGTTTAGTACCTATCACATCGGATATTTGGATGCTAATTAGGAGTATTAAATATAGTCTAATTACAAAACTAATTGCACAGATGGAGTCTAATTCGCGAGACGAATCTATTAAGCCTAATTAATCCATATTTTGACAATGTGGTGCTACAGTAATCATTGTCTAATGATGGATTAATTAGGCTTAATAGATTCGTCTCACGAATTAGTACATGGTTATGCAATTAGTTTTATAATTAGTTTATATTTAGTTCTCCTAATTAGCATCCGAACATTCGATGTGACACTACTAAACTTTAGCACCTGGTATCAAACATAGCGTGCGCCAACCACTAGTAAGTAACCTTACCCGCGGGTAAAATTCCATAACAGTTTGGGTAAAACTGCCGTTCCTAGACCCGATTCGGACCTGGTCCAGCCTCGCACGCATTCGCTGCTCACGAGACGGCGTGAGTGTGTGACGCGAGTCACGTGACTCTCTCATCCACTTTGCGTGCGCGGTGCGTCGAGCCACGCCGCGGGCGCCGTGAACCCGAGGGAGACGCCACTGTGATTACCACTCCAGTTGTCTGGTTCCGGCACCGAGAGGGGGAGACGGCCATGGCGTGCTACGCCGCGCTCCTGCACCAGCCGCTCGCCTCCTCGCTCTCCCCGTGCTCATCCTCGCGGCGCGCCGGCGCCACGCGAGCCCCGCCGCGCCCCCAGCGCGTAGCAGCTCCCTCGCTCGCCTCCGCCCGCGCTCTTGCCCGCGTCAGGATCTCCCCCCGCTGCGCCGCCTCCGCTGGCGCCGGCGCCCATGGAGAGTCGCCCGCGGCTGCACTCCGGCGGGTGCTGGAGACGCCGGGCGCACACCAGGCGCCCGCCTGCTACGACGCGCTTAGCGCGCGCCTCGTCGAGCGCGCCGGGTTCAGCGCCTGCTTCACGAGCGGTATGTGCTCGCTCTTTTGCCTCTGCGGGAGTAAGGGGCTACCTCTCGGTTCTGCAACCCGCAAAAAATTACCTTTCTCACACTTGACACCTCTAGCTGGGCAACGAGCAACGAGCATTTCTCTAAGACTCTAGCTATGCTCGTGTTGGTTGCGATCTATTGCTATTGCTAGCCTGCAAGCGCTGTAGAAGGCTGGCGTTACTGATCACTGTTCCGTTCGTTGATCCATATTTTCCACTGCAGGTTTTTCAATATCTGCTGCACGGCTTGGATTGCCAGATGTTGGTCTCATCTCCTATGGGGAAATGATTGATCAAGGACGTCTAATCACTGAAGCAGTATCAATCCCTGTGATTGGTGATGCTGATAATGGTTATGGAAACTCTATGAATGTTAAGAGAACAGTAAAAGGATTTATTAATGCTGGTTTAGCTGGAATGATTCTTGAAGATCAGGTATGCTTTCAAGTGATAACAAGTGCAGATTTCTCCCCATAGATTGTGCTTGTTCTGCTTGTCTAGAAATTCGTTTCCTTTACTTTCACTTACTCTTAGGATCATGTGTTCAGTAACCTTTAGTTTTTCTTTTGGTCATAACAGCCTTGACTGAAAGAAGTTGTTAAAGCCCACCAGCGATTGCAAACTATTCTCTTGAGGATAATATTTATGTTCATCTACAAGACTGCTATTAGGAAATATTTTTTAATTATTTTTCCAACATGGTATTTCCAGGAAACTCTAGGTTACTCTTCTAAAACATGAACAGAAAAGGTGACATTCATCTTGCTAATCTTGTACAAGTTTGAGATCTGTTGAAATCTAGCATTGATCTGAATATTGTGTTAGTCGAATTGTACGGCTGTTTTGCTTATGTGCTGATATGTTGAAGTTACCATTTAGAATCTTAAAATGGAACATGCATTGTGAAACAGTCATAGTTGTGGCAATTGTTATAGTTTGGAATCTGGAGCAGGCTTGACAAGTTGACATCTCACATTCTCGGGTTCGCAGGACTTTGATAATTTTCAGAGCCAATATAGGTTTTATCTATGTTATGAAATTGTGCTCCCAGCGATGTAACCTTTACCGATTATCTATGATGCAGTGATAGATATTTATTTGAAGTTTCTCTTATAGTGATATGATATATAGTATTCTGAAGGTGTCGCCAAAAGCATGTGGCCATACACAAGGAAGGAAGGTTGTCTCAAGGGAGGAAGCAATTATGCGAATAAAAGCTGCTGTAGATGCTAGGAATGAGAGTGGCTCTGATATTGTTATTGTGGCAAGGACAGATTCGCGTCAAGCTTTGTCTCTTGATGAAGCATTATGGAGAGTACGAGCCTTTGCTGATGCTGGGGCAGATGTTCTATTCATTGATGCCCTTGCCTCAAGAGAAGAGATGAAGGCGTTTTGTGCTATTGCACCTGGAGTTCCAAAAATGGTTAGATATGCTCTATGCACCAGTTCTTTTCAGGTTTTCCATATACTTGCAATGCCCCCATCATATATTCTGTAATCCAACTGCAGGCCAACATGTTAGAAGGCGGTGGTAAAACTCCTATATTGAGCCCTGTTGAACTTGAAGAAATAGGTTATAAAATCATAGCCTATCCATTATCTCTAATTGGGGTATCGATGCGTGCAATGGAGGTTTGTTGTTTATCTATATTAATTGCATGTTACTGACTCTCATTTATGTATGTCATTATTTCACTACACACCTAAGTACATCCTAAGGGACCCTGCACATTGATTCTCCTTAGCAGTTTTGGACAACAGGATATATCAGCATTTGCGTATGCATTCATATTATCTTGTGGCATATATGCAGGAGCTGTTGTGTAGTTTCTAAATTTGATGTGCAGATATATGCTGAATTTCCACTATGAACTGAACTGTGTAAAATGCATGGTCTGCAGGATGCTCTTATTGCTATAAAGGGTGGTCGCGTACCTCCTCCAAGCAGCTTGCCTTCATTTGAGGAGATCAAGGATACTCTTGGGTTTAATCACTATTATGAAGAAGAAAAACGATATGTTGTGACACCAGCCCAATCATCTTACAGGACTGGTATGGACCTTAAGACTTCGTTCTACATTGATTATGAATGAATATTTGTAACCTACAGGTCCTCAATTATTGGATATGACTGATGATTATACAGGTGAACCAACCAGTCCAGGAGATGCCAGGTCGACGACTGAAAAACCACAAGAACCTGTTATTGACATATTGCCTCAGCTCTATGATATTGGTTCCAGTGGCAGAAGAGGACCTTCAACTGGAATTTGGTCTCGAACTCTTCGACTAAAGATTACAGGAAGAGATGGAGTCCAGAAAATTGATACCAGGATACCTGTAAGTAATCATTGCTCGATTCCAGTGTTCAATATCTGGTAGTCAGATTCAAGTTCTGATACCACGTTAAACTCAATTAATTTAACTGCTTGACGCTGGGATATACATATGAGCTCAGTTGCTATGTTAGTTTCTTACTCCTGTTTTCTGCAAATGTCCTGTAATCTAACTGTTGCGTACTGATTAAACGGTTGTTCCTTTAATTCTTCTTGTCTACTACAGGCCGGGTTCTTAGAAGGGATGACGAGAATTATTCCAGGTTTGTACTTATATTCTTAAGCGAAGCATGATTGTGTAAATGTGCTTGCATTTTAGGAAGAAAAGGAAAGGGAAATCTGTAGATGCACTTGTCCATGTTTCATGTGATGATCTCCTTTCTCCTCTTTGCAGGCTTGGCTGGAGCTAATATAATGGAAAGGCTTCGAAATGCACCTATTGACGCAGACAATCCCCAGAATGGTCAGATACTGCTTGATTTTGAGGATGCCATGGGAGATAGGATCCAGGTTTTCATTGCTTGAACGCGTGTATGCTATCTATGCTGGTACTGTCAAACTCCGAAAGTATGGGCGTTTCAAGTAGCATCGGGGTCCTGACATCTTGTTCAAGCAGGTGATTTAGACATTGGTTATGTTGCGATGAACTATTTACACCTGACTAGGCCTGTTCCTACTGCTTAAGGCCTTTCCTGCCTACATCCAATTGGTCAGGCAAGATGTTAGCCTAGCTGGGTACTGCAGGATTAGTTTCTCTGCAGCCTTTTTTCTGTGACAGAAATCCTGAAGTTGATTTCGAATAAAGAAGTAGCTCCCGGTGACTTATGAAATAACATGTGCATCTATTTGCACAATCTGTGATGTAGCAAGAGCAGTAACTGAGTGTGTGTGAGGTGACTTATGAAATAACATGTGCATCTATTTGCGCAATTTGTGATGTAGCAAGAGCAGTAACTGAGTGTGTGTGGGGTGCGTGTTTGTATGGCTATTTTAGCTTTTTTTTCCTTCTATCTTAATGCAATGATTATTTGAGAATTTTTTTTTGACTGCCATCGACCCATATTTGAATCTCACAGAATCCCATTATTCTGTACAGTAGTACATCTTTATATTTCACAGTATACCTAGGATGGACCGGAACACTAGTATATTTAAATCTCACAGGGTCCCATTATTCTGTACAGAGTACATCTTTATGGGCCTGTTTGATACCCTGTGTTAAAATTTAACAAGTGTTAAAGTTTTAACACTCTCAAATAGAGTGCTAAAGTTTAACACATTGGGTTGTTTGGATGATGTGTTAAACTTTAACACCTTTGGTGGGAAATGACTCCATTGCCCCCTCATTTATGGCCGGCGGAGAGAGAGGGAGGAGAGAGAAGGGGTAACCTAGGAAAAAGTGGAGAGGGGGACCACTTTTAACACCTTTAGCAAGTTTTAACACCCCCTCCATGTGTTTATGAAAAATGGGGTGTTAAACTTTAACACCCTACTTTTAACACAAGTGTTTGGATAGGAAAGTGTTAAAAAGTGTTAAAAGTGGGGTGTTAAACTTTAACACCCCCTTCCCAAACTATATTACATAGTATACCTAGGATGGGACCCGGAACACTAGTATACGCACACAACTGCATTACTGTCTATTCACCGTTCACCAGCAATGCTCCTGCCGAGTGCCGCTGCTGCTGCCATGTTTCATCAAACAGATCCAACAGGTCGCCGTCGTTGTTGCTCTCCTTGCCGCTGGTTGGCACTTCCAGCATCTGAAGAGGCAACCTGTTGGCTCTCAACCTTCACGAGCCCCGTGCTCTGCACCTGCACGGCCTCCATGGTTTCAGCAGCGTCCGCCGCCTCGAAAGCCTCCATGGAGCGGCCGTCCTGTTCCACTCTCACCCCGTCGTCGCGTTGCCCGGCGCCTGGTGCG
This sequence comes from Setaria italica, assembly GCF_000263155.2. Taxonomy (NCBI): domain Eukaryota; kingdom Viridiplantae; phylum Streptophyta; class Magnoliopsida; order Poales; family Poaceae; genus Setaria; species Setaria italica. The sequence goes on from NC_028456.1 coordinate 24,296,122, forward strand.
TAGAAATTCATCTGGTCTCCCTTTTCCGTTGCCCTCGTCAGAGCCAGGCTTCTCTGCCTCGGCACGCGCCGCTTCCATGCACGAGCCTGCGCGGCACCGTCATCGTGGCCAGTCTCGTCGATGCTTGGCCTGAAACGATCGCTTCCCGCGTGGCCGCGTCCACCGCCACCATGACAGCGTCCATGCTTTCCGTTCCCGAAGACACGTCCTCGCGTACCTACCTTCTCCACGTCCCGGTGCGCCGCGCCTCCCGCTTCCTCGTCGCACCGGATCCGGATGTCCCTGAACACGTTGTTGGCGCACGGCACGCCCGCGTCGCCGGAGCGAGCCCGCCGCGACGCCGCCGGAGACCAGCGCCTCGAGCCCGTCGGCCGCGCCGTCGAACCTCGCGGGCAGGGACTCAACGAGGAGGACGAACCCGTCGACCCTGCCGAGCACGCGCTCGGCGCGCTGGAAGAGCGCCGCCGCCCTGCGCGGCGACGAGCTGGCGGTCGGCAGGAGAGCGCGGAGAGCTATCCGCTTTCCGCTCTGCGCAAATTGCGACGCCATCACAAGGCTGTGAGGCTGTGAGTCTGTGAGACTGTGACGCGGGCCTCGCTATTTGTTAGGAGCCCAGGCGGTCGTGTTGCTCGTGTGGGCCCCTGGTTTCCCAGCACGCACCCGAGACCCATTGGCCCGGGTATAAACCCCGCGGCCCAAACCCTAGCCGCCCGATGCTCTTCGTCCCGCGCCAAGTCGCCCTCGCCGCCGCCTCCTCCTCTTCCTCCTCCCAGGCCCGCGCCGCCGCCGCCATGGCCAAGGAGGAGCCCAAGAAGGAGAAGAAGAGCAAGAGCAAAAGCAAGGCGGCGGCCAAGGAGAACACCGCCGCCGCCGCCCCGGGACCGAGGGCCGCGGTGGTCGCCTCCGTCGCGGCCTTCCTCGAGGCCGGCGGGTTCCCGCGCACGCTCGCCGCCCTCCAATCCGAGGCCGACCTCGAGGTAGCTGTGATTATTACTCCCTCTCCTCCGTATGCTTGTTGCCGTTTCTATGTACTTTTGCTGAGCCGCTCGATTGGGGATTTGCTGGTTGCAGGCAGGTGCTTGGAGGTCGTCGCCGGTGAACCTGGAAGAGTTGGTGGCCAAATTCTTGGACTCGAGGTAGTTTGAAACATCCACCCAGTATTCATCCCTCGTTGTCACATTACTTCATGGTGAGTATGTTTTTGGTGTGATTCGATCGATTATTGATTGAAATTTGGTTGTCACCTGTAGCAATCCCACTCCGATGGCTGTTGTCATGGGAAGCGATGAGCAAGGTAGCATCTTTGGTCACTATGCACTGTTGGTATCTGACATTGATTGTCACCTTGTTTATGTTTTAGTTGGTGCTGACCTGAATTTGCTGGTGCAGGTAAAGCAACTGATGGTGTAGCAGAAGACGGTGGCAAGAAAAAGAAGGGGAAGAAAACTGGTGCAGAGGCTGGTGAATCTGAGAACAAAGTGAGCCCTTCTGCTCACGAGAAGCCCAGTGAAAATGCGGGTGGTGAGGCCAAAGAGAAGAAACAGAAGAAGAAGAAGGATGAAACTTCAGCTGCGAATGCTGGTGGTGACAAAGCAACTGAAACAGTGAGGAAAGATGATCATAAGCCTGATGGCAAGAAGAAGAAAAGCAAGAAGCAGGAAAAGGAGGATGACGTTGAAGCAAGGCTGGACAAGGTGGAATTAGCAATAAAAACCAAGTTTGAGGCAGCAGAAAATCTCAATGGGGATGGCGATATGTCAAGAGAGGAAGAACCGAAGGTTCAGGATGATGATGCTGACAAGAACAATGGTGCTGTAGAAAAGGAGAAGAAGAAGAAGAAGAAGAAAGACAAATCAGCCACCGAGACTTCAGTGAAAACTGATGCAGGAGCTGTGCCTGCTGATGCTGATGGTGCCAAGGGAAAGAGTGGCGTTGTAGAGCCAGTGAAGGATGATAATGAGAAAAAGGCCAAAAAGAAGCGGAAGAAGTCTGACCCTGAAGAAAATGTTCAGGTGGAAGGTAAAGAGGTTGCAGGGAAAGATTCAGTCCCAAAACCAGAGGATGAGAACAAGAGTGGAATGGAGATTGAAGAAGGTGATGATGGAAAGCCATCAAACGAGAATGCAGTTGCTGGCAAAAAGAGGAAACTAGAAGAAGTTGAAGGAAGCAATCCCCCTGCGACAGTGAAAGAAGATAACACAGCTAACCAGAGTTTAACCAATGGTTTTGCAGAGGATAAAATAAACCAGGACAGCAACATAAAACCAAGTAAGAGGCAGAAACATTCGTCTGAGGTATGTCACTTTCTATATATCTGTCATTGCTTCATGTGGCTGGTTACGTTTGCACCTTGTTTCATGTATTTTAGTCACCTTTGCAGGTGTTAACCATAATTCTTAGATCTTGTTTATACATGATGCATCATTTACTACTAGCTTCCTTAGCAACATAAGCATTATGGTTCCACTATTTGTTGACAATAACTGATTACTGCTCGATTGTATAATGTCCATTAGTGTGAATTCACCATGAAGATGTTTAACAGTTCATTACATTTGCTGATGTGAGAATTCATACATTAAACTCTGGAACTGCAGAAATTGTTCCAACTTGTATGTCAATACCTCGGATCTAGATATTATGTACTCCCTATGTTCCAAATTGTAGGTCGTTTTGATTTTTCTAGGTTCATAGATATTATTATGCATCTAGACTATCTAAGTGCATAGCATAAACTATGCACCTAGAAAAGTCAAAACGACCTACAATTTGGAACGGAGGGAGTAGGTAGTTCCACCAGTGATACCCGATGCCATTGCCGATCTTATGCTTGTAATGCTCCTGATAATGATCTTATTTGGTCTATTGACAATTGGATATAGTTGTTTTGTTATTAGACGTATAACAACAGCAGTAGCAGTCTTTTTTTTTTTTTTGGTTCCAAGCAAATGTTGACATTCTTAGCATTTCTTTTTATTCATTTACTACAGCCAAAAACTGTGAATCCTTTTCAACGGGTGAAGCTGGAGGATGTCAAATTTGCAGATGAAAGGCTTCAGGATAACTCATATTGGGCTAAGGTGCTTTACTGCTTTATAGATCATGTATGCCGATGCTGATAGATAACATTGCCTCGGCTAATGTCTTATGTGTCTTATAGGGTGGTGCGGATACTGGTTATGGTGCAAAGGCGCAAGAGATCCTTGGCCAAGTCAGAGGAAGGTTAGCCCTTATAGGGCTTCCTGTTCTCTTTTCTGTTTGAGAATGACAATATACCAATGTAGTGGCAAATGTTCCTTTCTGATTCCTCTACCCTTACCTAAGACTGGGTTTGTTTGATTTTTCTGCTGCAGGGGTTTTCGGCATGAGAAGACCAAGAAGAAGCGTGGAACCTACAGGGGTGGACAAATCGACCTACAAACCCACTCGATCAAGTTCGAAAATTCGGACGAGGAGTGATCACTTAGCTTCCCCTATGATGGAAGGAGTCTACAACATTTAGCAGTTCACCATTTTTTATGGCCATTACCTATCAGTCTTGCTGGGAGGAAGAAGTGAGGCGCGGTGGGTGGTGCTACGTGGTAAAGCGGAGGGCAATTGTTGCAATGTGCCGGTTTGTTGTGATGGACATCCTGCTAAGCCTGAGGCGTGGATGTTTTGGGTTGGGCTCACTGATGTATCGATCAATTTTGCTACTGCTGATGCGACATAACGTTGCAACTACATGCATATTGTGAACTTACCCGTGATGCGCATTCAGTCTGTAATCCTTTTGGTTGCCTTGTCATATGTGATCTGGCTTGCCTGTGGTTGTGGGCCTTTTTAAATCATGCCTGGAGATAGATATGTTCCTGTCCACTCCATAATCAGGAACAGCCAGAATTATGGTTGCACTTGCATCATCTGGAGATGCAGCCTGCTGGCTCTCAACCTTCACGATCCCCGTACTCTGCACGGCCTAAGGTTTCAGCAGCGTTGGGCTCGACAGCCACCATGGAGCGACCGTCCTGTTCCTCTCTCACCCCCTCGTCGGGTTGCCCGGCGCCTGGCGCGTCAAAATCCATCTGGTCTCCCTCTCCGCCCTCGTCGGAGCCGGCATCTTGCTTCTCTGCCTCGGCCTGCGCGGCATCGTCATCGTGGCCACTGGCCAGTCTCGTCGCTCGGCCTGAAACGATCGCAGCTGGTAGAAGATATGTGTGGCTCCAACGAAGGCGAGGCGGCGACAACCGTATCAAGCTGAAGCAGCAACTTTTTTAGTCGGCTATATGGGAGGGCGACCACAGGAACTGTCAATTTGGACTTGCTGGGCTATCCGCGCCGCGGGGAGACAGAGAGTTTCCCTAGACCGAGCGATGGGAGGAGATAGCGGTGGCTGTGGCTCGATTAGGCTTCGTGAACAGACGCTCAATTAGGCGGAGGCATGCCGCGATGGCCTGCTTCTCCTTCAGGGAGACGGCAGGCGCCATGTCATCGAGGTGGACTCGAAGGAGCTGGTCAATCTCTGGGGGAACAGGAACTCCAGGTCGGAGATTGGAACGATCTTAGAGGACATCAGGGAGCTGAGTCGCCACTTGCAATCCTTTGAACTGTGCATGTAAATCGTAGTGCGAAACTGCGAATTGTGTAGCTCATGCTTGTGCTCAGCAGGCTATTGTTAGCAGGGCTAGCAATGTGTTGTCAGGCGATGCGCCTGCTTTCTTACTGCAGCCCTCTGCAGAACGATTGTAATCACGTTGATTAATCAATGAGAAGCTGTGCTATTCACACAAAAAAAAAACCTGTGACGCGGGCCGAGCCATTTGGAGGGCTGGCAGGCGGAGGCTCAACGCACTCCTGCATGCGGCATGCCTCGCCAAACGATTGCCCCAACCCCAAAGTCAGAGCACTTTAACTACACATGTCCAGGGCTCGACTTCGTGGGTGTCTAATTTCATGAGAAAGGTTACTACCGCATAATTTTCAAAATAGTTCTCATATTTCCAAAGCAACCCCAGCTCAACTCCGTCCAACGTTGGCAATAATGTAAAGAAACAAACCAACAGAGATTGAAATCCAAATGTTGCTAAATTACTTGGGAGTTAGGTAACATGAATCATAAGACCTGACCACAAGATATTCCGCACGAAAAAGCATTTAAGTTTCTTCTCACTCAAATTGGAGTAGCAAAACTTTAGATAAGGTGCAACAGACAGGTAATGTAACCAACGGCCCCCAACAGTACTCAAACTTGGAAACAAGTACTTCGCCTTAACGGCAGGACACCAGACAGCACAAAATAACACCTAAAATCCAGTATGGAAATGACTCACCCAAGTCCAACCATAGGAAGAAAAAAAGAGGCAATACTGTCATGTGCCGGATAACCTCTGGAAACACCACACGCAATTGCAAACTGAAACGTTTGTCTTCAAAAGTTAGATAATGCCTTCGGTCAGTGATAACGCAGCAAGCTGACTGGTCGGGGTGTTTGGATTCTGCTGATGGGCTACATTGCGGAGAACATCCATCGCCTCGGCAACCTTGGACTTGAGAGCCTCGGGGGACTCGAGCAGGTGGAGAACCTCAGTCTGATCCATCTCCAATAGCATTCCAGTGACCTTGGCCGCTTGGTTTGGTTCCAGTTGCTCAACCAGTGGGTATAGGTTTTCACCAAGTATCTAGATGAAAAAAAAGTACATAGATAAGAAAAAAGAACATTGCTTAAGGACAGAAATAAGAATGCAGTGGCTGTAAACTCCTTTAAATCCATAAAACTTGCAGAAGCAGATACCACCACTCATTTCCAAATTAACTTGATATTTGTTGCGTAGTGTCAAAATGTAATGAAACAATCAACTGAACACCATGTAGGAGATACTATGGCCTATGCAGAATTATTACTTAACACCAAATAAGAACATACCGTTCTTTGCTGCTCAGGAGTAGCATTTGCAAGGGCAGAAGTCAGAGTCCCAATTTGGGCAGAAGGTGATAAGGCTGCATCTCTCACAGGGAAGCCTCCCATATCATATGGCTGAATCATACCTCCAGCAACACCTGGCATTGCTGGAGCTTCAGGCATGTTGCGGCCGGTTGGGTAACGGTACATCCGTGCTCGTGGAACCATCTGAGAAACATGATAAGATACATCACTTCAGATTCACTACTCCCCGTAGAACAAAAGCCAAAACTGTCCCACTCACAAAACCAAATATCATCAACAAAGAAAGGAACTGAGAGAAGCATGGTGGAAAATTGGCAAGACAAAAAAGGCTGAACTATAATGACTGACAATTTAAGTGATATCACATTTTCTTCCCAGTTAATCATTTTTCGCTAACAAAGTAACATTCCAGCTACCCAAAATTAGAATAACAGTGGGATATTTTATGGGAAAATACCTGTTGCTGAAATGATGGCACAGGTTGCTGACCCTGGGCCCCAGCTCCACGCCTCATACCTGGGCGTGGACCCTGTTGGCCCTGTTGGACAACTGGAACAAAGTAATTTGGCATATGGGGACCCCCAGGTCTCATGCCTGGAACAAGCTGCTGCTGGAAACCATATCCCGGCTGGAAAAAAAAGTGGGATTACCATCAATATCCATTTAGTTCAGCACACTAACATAATTAAAATGCTTCATGCAAAAGAATTAGTATATAACATAATGATCAGACAGTACAAGCGTTTCAAACTGACTGTAAAGATAAGCAAATTGTTCTTGCATGCAAACCAGAACTATTAAAACGGAGGACAAGTCATAAAAGAATTACATAGCATCACTAGAATAACCTCGAACAAATGCACCCAAGATTCCACATGGAAGAAAGAGCAATGTTGGTCCCTACTTATTACCAACATATATTTTCCTGATAAAGAAAAAGATTGTACACAGCACAAATGTTGCTAACCAACTTAAAGTGATAGAACTATTAAGTGGAAAACTATAAACTACGCTGCACTTTGTATGCCTGTTTCAAGCACATGGAATATGATAAAAAAAATCATAATTAAGACTGCAAATATCAGTGCTGGCTAATCTTGACAAAAAATGGTAACATGCTCATTCTCATGTTAAAATTGGAGATAGGGATTCAACCTGTGGGTAATGTTAGGTTCTAATTAAAGAAAAATAGAGCTTCCATGGTACCTGAGGGGGTATCATAGCTGGCGGAGCTTGTCCATAGAAGAGTTGCTGAGGAGCCATAGGAGGGTACATTGGAAGGCGTGGAGCCAGAGTGGGCGTCATTGGTACAGGAGGGCGCATCTGAGAAAATTGTGCCTGGATAATATAGGATGCGGACCGTCAGCAATTTAATACGCTGGATGTACTCCCTTCTTTTCATTTTGTAAGGTGCGATTTGGATCCTCCAACGTCACACTTTGACCGTCAATATGTTGTACATTATAATGTTTATGACCATGAAATTGGCATCATATGAAAGTGTTTTCAAATATGAATTAAATGATACCACAGATGTACGGTATAATCTACAAATACAAAGTGTTGGTCAAATCAAATATTAAAAAGTTTGAATCTTGGGTTGCATGTGTGCCTTACAAAAAAAAGGAGAAACTGCAACAAATTTGTACAAGTTCCAAACTATTTACGCAAGAAAAAAAAGAGAGTCAAGAACAGGTAGCGTTATCAATGAGCTTAGTACAAAATAAGACATTTGTATCACAAGAGGAAGCCATGCACACCAGTGTACCTCTCAGACCAAACAAAATATTTAGGCTCTGAACTCTACTTCAAAAAGTCTCAGAAGACATATTAAGTTCAAAGGAAAAGACCTCACCAGTTACACATTCTATTTGTGTGAGGGTCTTCTATTTTGAAGGTAAAAAACAGGCAGTAGGAGAGGCCAAATTATAACATGAAACAGAGGTGGTATTCCTTATAAGGTCAATATTTCTTTGTTGCTGCAACGTTGTTCCAGATGGTAAACAGTCAATCATTTGCCAGATATTATTTTAAGTGAATATTTTAATAAACATGCTGCTATGTGCCAATATATATTAAATACTAGTGTCCTACTTTCACATTTTATACTAGCACAATACAAACTCAGCAGGTTTGAGGATGATTACCTGTAACATTGCTTTTCTATCTTCTTTACGCTGTGCAAATGCAACATACAATGGCTTTCCAGATATCATTTTGCCATTCATTTCAGTCAACTGTATAGAAAGAAAACTTGTCAACCACATGTGACATCAACTTGCCCCAACTCTTTTCTAGAAGCCCTAGCTGGCAGTTAGTACAATATCCAGGAAGTGAACTTACAGCCTGAGATGCTTCCTCACGAGTTGAGAATGCAACAAAGCCAGAGCCTTTGCTAAGACCATTTTGGTCACACATCACCTATTTAACAAATTCAGTCAGCAATCATATACCATTAAGCAATATAGAGGTTGAAAGAAAAAAAATGATGATTGGAAAACGTAAAAGCACCTTGCACGAGGTAATTTTGCCAAAGTTAGAGAATAATTCACGAAGTTGATCATCTCCAATGCTATCATCCAAGTTCTTGAGGTACAAGTTCAGCCCTTGATACTTGTCAGCAGCATCTTTCAAGCTTTGCTCAAATCTCCTTTTTAGTTCCATCTCTCTTTCTGACTTCTTCTGAGCTCTTCCAACATACCATTCTTTGTCATTTATCTTCTTTCCATTAAGTTCCTGAACAGCACGGGCAGCAGCATCTGGATTCTCAAAATTGATGAAACCAAAGCACTTTGATTTGCCATCCATGCCAATCATCACAACCGCACTTGTAATACTTCCATATTCACCAAAAATTTTGACCAGATCCTCCCTTGTGGTAGACTCAGACAGATTTTTCACAAAGACATTGTTAAATTTTGTCTTATCAAAAGAATGATCTCGCTCTTGCTTGCGAAGAAAAGGTCCAACAAAAACAGGCTTATCATTGATAAGCATCCCATTAAGACTTTTTATAGCAGCCTGTGCAGCTTCTTCTTTTTCATACTGAACAAAACCAAAGCCTTTGGATTGGCCCACTTCATCCATGGCTACCTTACATGAGAGAATGGTACCAAATGTGGAAAAGGTCTCATGAAGAGTTTTGTTGTCTATTGTCTTGTCAAGATTCTGGAGAAAAGACAAACTAGGTCATAAACCGAGCTAATTATTTCTGGATGACAACACAAACTAAAGAAACTGGCAGATGATCAAGTACCTTGATGAAAATGTTAGCAGATCCGCTCCTGCGGCTGCTTGGGTCACGGTTTGAATACATCACCCGGATGGGCTTGCTGTTAAGCAGAGCAAAGTTGAGCACTTCCAATGCTCTTGCAGCTGTAAAATGGAATAGTTAATCAGCCATTGCAAGTCCTTGGCCTTGACACTAGTAATAGGCTAATTGCAAGAGTACATGACATAAACAAGTTCCAAGGCACATTATATTGCAAGGTAAGACACCACTACATAACAGCAAATCCACTTGATCATGTCTAGCAAAGTTACACGTTGCCTTCCTTCATTTTACACGCAACTTTTCACTAGAGTGCCTTATATCTCCTCTACTAAGGGCTTTGGATATTGGTCAGCATTGTCAAATTTGGAGTAAAAATCCTAAAAATTTCAAGAGCAACCTTGCCTTACTATAGAAAACTAAGATGGATATCTCGACTGTGCCCAGGTTTAAGTTTGATATTTATTTAATGGGGGCTGTTACATTCCTATTATGTCTTCATAATCTATCAAACAGTTAAGAAACACATGAAGGCCAGCTGCATAGAACATTAGCTCCCATCAAATTAGAACGGCATCAATTTTCCAGCGTGCAGCACACCCATGTCCATATGTACCTTAAAAACATAGCAAATAAGACTGAAAGAAAATTCTAAGCCACTTAAACCCCATAGCTTTATAGTAACATTGAAGAGGCTATATAGGATTATAAAATAATTGCCCGTCATCATCCTCCCCACTTTCTCAGAACAAAGGTATTCAAGTGACCTAATCATCCTTCCCGATACCCAAAACATAATAAATCACAGTGGCATTGCACCAAGCAACATCCCGTTATGACTTAACAAAGGCATTGACTTCTGCTAGAATGAACCGTTCAACATCTACAGAAACTATCAAACGCAAACAATCCATCACCTAGCAAGTACCAACTGAGAAAACAATGGTGATATACAGTTTGCAGATGTAATCGAAACCACCGAATCATACGAAACCCAAACCTAGCCCAATCTGACCAGACCACAATTCAACAGCGCCCAAACCTCAACCAATCCTCAAATCCGAACAGATAGAGAGCGAGAGCCGCGCGAGGAGGAGATCGCAACAATACCATCCATGGGGTTGCTGAAGTTGACGTAGGCGTATCCGAGCGAGCGGCGCGAGGTGACGTCCCTGCAGACGCGCACCGACACCACCTGCCCCGCCTGGCTGAAGAGCTCGTACAGCTGCGAGTCCGTAACGGACCCCTCCAGGTCGCCGACGTAGAGCGACGTGGTCGGGAGCGGCTGCGCCACGCCGACCCCGACGCCGACCGCCCCCGGCGACACCACCGCGGGGACAGCGCCCGCGCTCCCGTTCGCCACCACCGCCGCCGCCACTTGCGCCGCCATCGCCTCCTACACCCCTCGACCAAACTTTTTTTTCAGATTTTTTTCGAAAAAATCGGATCTAAACCCTAGCAATCGGATTGGTAAGTCGCTCGATACTGATAGATCTCGCGGATTTGGGGATTTCTAAAATTTTTTTTGGTAGTTTTTGGTTGCGGGATACAGAGGCCGCAGGCGGAGAGCACGCGGGGGGGACGACTCTCTCAACGAGGAGGGCGAGGCGACGGGGGTGGGGAGGTGGTTATAGGAGAGAGAGAGAGGCGCCCGCGCCTAGGGTTTGCCCGCGCGCGCGCCACGGTGGGCTCGGCTCTCGTGCACCAGCTGGCGCCAGCAGTGGCGTCTGATCTGGTTGGTGCTCCAGGACTGGGTCCGCCCGGTGCACGGCTACCCCGTGGGGGCTCTGCGGTGTCTGTGTGCGCGCGCATGGGTGGCTGGCTTTCGTTGCTTGGTCTTTTCGCATTCGGGGCGGCGGTTGGATTCGAGTTGGCACTTGGCACGGAACCGAATTTGCTTTGGGGAACGAGCCGAGCTCGCTTGGTCTTGCGTCCTTATGGATGTCCATTCGGACCACCCGGCCCAACTTGGCACGGGCCCAGCAAGGTCCGGCCATCGTGGTGCTGGGCATGGCCCGGTACTACGACGCCACCGTCCCGTGCCGTGTCAGCGCACAGGCTGCACTGACGGTCCAAGCACAAGCCCACAGGCCCTTTTCTGTGTGGGGCCGGTCAGGCCGGCATGACCACCATGTCATGTCCGGGTCCCGTTTCGCCCGCACCGCTCCTTGGAGGCCGTGGTCGCCGCTCTTAAGCTCCTCGTGGTCGGCTCCTCCGCCGCTGCTTGAGCTCCCAGCGCCGCAGCTCCAGCTCCACGCTTCCGTGGCCAGCTCCTCACGCTGCAGCTCTGGCTCCCCGCGGCTTCCCCCGCGCCGTCGCTCCCCACGACCAGACCTCCACACCGTCGCTCCCGCTCCACGCGGCTAGCCCCACGCCCCTGCGGATGAGAGGGGCGATGAGGCCAAGGGGAGGCCGTCGTCGGAGCCCAGAGGTCGGAGGGGAGGCCGGGGACGCCAGCTGATGCTGAGATGGAGGTCAGATGGGAGGAGGACGGGGAGCTGGGGAGGCGACGGACGATGGTAGGTAGGAGATAGGGGAGATCAAGATTGTGAGGAGGAGATTAACGGGCCAACAGTAAAAACCGGGCCATGCCGCCTGTCGTGCTGGGGTGGCAACCCACGCCCAGCACGTGTTACTGGGCTGGGCTGGCACGAGCATGGCGGCCACCATGGCGGGCTGTGTTTGGGCCAGACAAAAAAAACGGGTCTCGTGCCGGGCTACCAGGCTGCGGGCTTTTTGCCATCTATGTGTGTCCTGTTGAATCGAGCCTTGACCGATTTGGGATGGGGAACTTTTGCGTGGCGTCCCTGGACAGTACGAAAATTATGTTGTAGTTCTTCCTCAGCATGCAACAAGAACCAAGGTCTGTTCAAGATTCAGCAAGTTCATGGTATGAATTATGAAACCTCTGAGGTCCAGACGAGATTGTAGACCGACCAGGAGCCCAGAACATAACATAATCGTGCATTTTCCATTCAAAAATTGACGAGGAAAGTTTCGTTAAGTTCTGTTTTGGTCTCAAGTCTCAGCTCTCAACCAACAAGAAACCATGCGTTCAGGAGTGATTGATTTCAGCTGTTCTCGAAAAAAAAAAGTTGATTTCAGCTGTTCTCGAAAAACAAAAGTTGATTTCAGCTGTTCTCGAAAAAAAAAAGTTGATTTCAGCCCAGAGCACCCTCGCGGGCCTCGGCACTCGCCGCTCGGCGGCTCAGCGGCGTGCGTGCTGGCCCGCGTGTGACGGTGTGACTGATACTCATACACAGTAGTCCATCGCTCTGAATCCTCTCCGCTACACGTAAAAACTAGCTATAAATCTTTCGACAACAAAATCGTAAATTAAGTCGCAGAAATAAAACATCGCAAAATCCAACGGCAGACCCAGTTGATTCCGGAACTCGATCAGTTTCAGTTCTCTCTTTTGTGAGAGTCGTGGCTGAAAGATCCAATCTCTGATATGTTCCCTTCTGATCCTACCACCTCAACTATGTTTGCTGTACATCATACGAATCGATCTGCCTCCAGGTGTATCTCTGTTTTCACAACGATCTTCTATTGACGCTAGGTGTAGTTGCATCACCGTCGGTTGCTCAATGAAACTGGGGAAATGAACAGTAAGCGGCTAAACCAACCAAGGACAAGGATCCAGGCGAGGGACGTCGAGTACAGTATCTCGCAGGCTTTCGTCTCAGTTCTTCTCATCAGGTTCCAACTGTGATGGTTGAACGCCCAGCTCCATATCTTCCTCGACGGGCTCCGGGTAATCTCGGCACTCTTTGCCTCCAGGTCTCGAAGATGCATGATTGTACCAAATCATACCCACAATAGCCAGGATCATACCAAATGCGACATGAACATTTAGGCCTTCTCTTCCGAAGAGGATGAAACCCAGGGTGAGCACAAGGATCGTCTTCATGTGGCCCAGAACTTGAAATGAGACGGCCGTGAATCTTCCAATGCATATGAACTGACTCAGATTGGTTCCAATCGCAATCACGGATGACAGTGCTATGAAGAACTGGAAGGGGTGCGGATGAAAAGGAAATATCAGCATCAGTTCACCCACCTACTGTGAAACAGTAGCATAGTGTCCTAAGTTCTAAAGCAAAATTGTGTAAAGCAAACTTGTTCTGTGTGTTTATAGCCGTCTTTTTCATAAATAAGATTGCTTAGATATTAGTGTTTACATTATCATCTCTATACTCCATCCACAGAATTTACCAAACAAAATGCGCCACTGCACATATAACTTCACAAGGTAGATATATCATATAGTTCCAAATGGAGTGCAAGAGAAATATTAAGGCAGATCGTTAGTAGGCTGAAGTACTGAACAGCACTTACCGTCACCACGTTGTTGTAATGGTAAGTGTCAACTCTATTATTGGTCAGCCAAAGGTCCACAAAAGGCCCAAGTAGTAACAACGATGCTGCTTGGGCTGGAGCAGTATGACCCAAGAGGTCGAATGCACTGAGGGAATACTTCTTTTGAAGGTGATGGATGTACTGCAGAAAAGAAGGCCAAAGTACTATAAAATTGTAAAGATAGGAAAAGGGAATGAAAACATGTCAAACAAGCTGACAAAATGAATAATGCATGAGTAGGAATACTGTATGTTTTTGTCTAACATGAAATCTGCTCAGATTTCTATTGCCATCTTGAAGCCTGAGGGAGCAATATACTACAATTTAAAGAATCAGAAGGCACGCATACAATAAAGGAACTAGATGCAACATGTAATCATCGACCTTGAGCTATTAATAACTTGGTTAGTTTTTAAGTTTTAACTGAGTAAGGGTACCTTTAAACTGGCCTTGAATTCAACTCCAATGCTATTCAAATGCACCACAAGAGCCAGTAAGCAACCAAATAATGAAAACATACAGATGGAAATCAGCATGTTTACAGTGATTGGACCCGACCAATGCAAGCCTAAACTATCTATACCTACATGGTTCATGCTGCAGGATATGTTTTCACATAAAAAGGAAAGTATTGTACAAGAACCCGCAAAATGAACGCACAAATTCTAGTTTTAACAATACTTACATGTTGCTGAAAGGCAGTGCTGCAAACAGCTACTGCAGCAGCTATCAATCCTTTGGTATTTACAGTAACATCAGTGACAGTACATATCGCAACCCCTCCTAAGACAACCATTATGCTAAGCTTTGTTCCCCTTGAGTAACGGACACTGTCAAATAGAACTTCCAGCATGCATAATACTGGAACCATAGACAGCTTGGATATCTGGGGGAAGAAAAAAGATGGTGCCACAACTTAGTATACATGCATAAACCAATCTAAGTGCATCAAACACAAAATCATTATTTGTTCACCTGATAGAACCCAACAGAATTCCACATCAAACTCGCATTCATCCCAACAACTGATATATTTGCAAAAGCGACATACTTTATAAGCTCTGGAAGAGGTAAATAAGATGGTTCAAGATATCCCAACGATTTCAGTATTAATGTCGCTAAAGCTGTAGTTGCAAAGTGAATCCCAGGCAATATCGTAACTGCAAGTGTGGAATTTATAGAAAAGATTAAATGTAGGACAAAATGGTACATTAAAACAGTATGGGTTAGAACATCCTCAGTTTCCAGCATAATCTTTCAGTACGTATTTGGCGCATCAATACTAGTTTTTCGCTCCATGAGACATAGTTTCAGTACAAAATTTTCGTATTTAATACGACTGATAGGTAATAAGCATTAGCTGAATGAAGCAGTGAAGCCAACAATATTGCAATACAGTGTGCTTGTCAAATTCCATTTGTCAGATATTTCTCCAATCAACTGTATAACTAAGGGCAACCAGCTGTTAAAGTTTAACACCCGTCACATCGGATGTTTGGATGCTAATTAGAAGTATTAAACATAGGTTAATTACAAAACTAATTGCACAGATGGAGTATAATTCGCGAGACGAATCTATTAAGCCTAATTAGTCAATGATTTGACATTGTGGTGCTACAGTAACCATTTGCTAATGATGGATTAATTAGGCTTAATAGATTCGTCTCGCGAATTAACATAGGGTTCTGCAATTAGTTTTATAATTAGCTCATGTTTAGTTCTCCTAATTAGTATCCGAACATCCGATGTGACAATGTTAAAGTTTAACACCTCGTATCCAAACACCCCACATTAAGAACACGCATGCACAGGAATTTGTGGATATCAATTCATGATGCAAAAATATGATAACAAATTTGCAGCAAATTTATTGAATTTCCCACCATTGGAACAATCGCATTTGCTGGCAGGCAGCAAGCATTTCAGCCAGGTCAGTCCTATTTGGATTTCAGAATACGGGATGAGTGTTCAGCGCTAACATTAGCATGCCACTCCATTAAAAAACAACAACGACAGCATGTCACTTTCCATGACAACATCCAAAAACAAAAAAGATGCTGTCGGAAAGATTAACACTGTCGTACCACATAAGCATTGTTTAGTATATTTTTAGAATCAGGTGCGGCACACATCCTGCACAGAAAGAAACTTGTCTTACCAAAGCCAAACCCGTGAGTAGCCATCAGGGCCTTGTTAACCATGATGATACCGACGGAGGTGACGATGTTGAACACCCACGCCGCAGCATCCCCCGCAGCCTTGTTCACCGGCCTGCCTCCTGGCGCCGCACCCATGCTCCTCTTTCCACGCAGGAGCCTTCACCGATACAGATTTCAGAGCACCTAAGCACGGAATCACCAGCGAGGAGTCCATCAGGGTATGGCAGTGGCACCAAACAACAGAACACAGAAACCCCCAGCATTTTTTTGAAGGCCCCAAATCTAGTCCAATTTGCGATACCGCCGCTCGCGGAATTCAGAGATGCGATCGATCGCAGATTCATAGGGGACGGGGAATTCGAGCATCAGGCTTCCACCCCTGAAGAAAGCGGGTGGTTGGACTCATCCTCGAGTCACGTGGGTAAAACGCTGCACGAAGCAGAAGAAAAACTGACAAAACCCCCCAACAACTATGCATCGGGGAAGGGCGGAGAAAGCAAAGCAATCCATCCGACAAAACCCCAAAAATGAGAGATGAGATGGGGGGCGAAGCGGAGAGGAGTGGTGATCATCGGTGGTTTTACTTACCGGCGACGCGATGGAGGAAGCCGCCGTCGCCGCCGTCGGAGGCGGCATGCGAGGCAGACGGAGCTCTCGACCGGGGAGCAGAAGAAAAGGCAGCAGAGCGACGAGCCGACGTCGCGAGGGGGTTTTGAATGGCGAGTAGTGGTGTTGGATGCGGGGGTTGGGCGGAGTGATTAGACGAGTGCGTATGGGTCTTCACTCTTCACGCCCGTCCCGCAGCTATCGGAGTCGACGCTCGAGTCGCGTTCGCACGGGGAGGAGGTCGTTTCACCCACGCGCGGCACGGGGACGAGGCGAGAGGGGGAGCGAGGGAAACGTGGTCTGGTGTGCGCGGCGCGGCCCGGTATCGTCACGTCGCCCGCGGCATTGCGGCAAGTGTCGAGTGTCGTGTGTCGTGTGTGTATCCAGACCAGAAACTGTCAAAAGGATAACGTCGGGAAGAAAAATGCTGGTGCCGTCCGCCCAGCCGGCTGGTTTCTGAAATTGTCGATCAGGCTCAACTTTGGTGCAGCGCAGGTGCTAAACACCTATCCCTGTTGGGTTGGCCTGCATCAGGAGGAGCACACGCCTAGAGCCCATCTGCGCTCCCGATTCTTGTTGCGTTGTTGTAAGCTGTGTAATCGTTAATTCGACGATGTTTCGTGTGCGTGCGCTCGATTGACCCGCGTTGTAATAATGTAATATTTTTTTTTCTTTTCAATGCAAAGGTACGCAGCTCACCTTCGTATTCTCGAAAAAAATAATTCTACAGGAAATTTCGCAGACCTTCTGTAGCTGGTGGACCGAGATCCGAGAACGATTTTGGGTTGCAGAAAAGCAAATTTTGGTGTTATAAGGCTGGCAAGGAGGCCCAAGGGGTAGATCTAACAAGGCCGTCCAAGGTCACGACCCACCCAACAAATCTGTCCTCGCAGCCCAAAAAATTCACCTGCGGCCGGCCCAAATGGCCTGAACGGCGTTAAGGTTGCAACACATGCAAACCATCAATTGGTTCAGTGTAAAACTGGATGGTAGTAGGCGTGCACACTGATCCATGGAGTCCAGTAGCATCAGGCTGAACAATTCTGTAAGCAAGCAAGGATAGGAAGCTATATGTCATTATTGGACACAAACCACCGCCGGGGACACCAAACACTACTAGGGCAGCTGGGCAGGTCCCCTGACACCGGCAACAAGAGAAACCCGATCAAGCTAGGTTAACATTGCTGGCGCACCTATCGGCCTCCACGCAGGCGCGCAACCGTACTTCCCGAACAAAGAGTTGACAGTGATCACGCACGCGCGCAAGATAAGACGCAGCATCAACGGCACGTCCCAGCGCACTCTGTCGACGCCGCAGCTGCTACCGAAAAGCGACGGAACTGATCTGACGGGGCGGACGCAACTGGTGATCAGGCCGCAGTTGCACTGCGTCAGCCGAGAGCCACTCCCGGCGGGAGCAGGATGCGCCAGCTGATCTGCCTGCCGGACATCTCTGCTTGCTTTCGTTCTTCCCCCGACCCGATCCACTGCACCGCTCGCGCGTTCGCCTCGCGAAAGGCCCATCCGCGCTGTAGCTTTGAAACCTCGGCTCCCGGACGGCCCGGCGCGCTTAAAGTGAGGTGGTGACGGCGGATTTGCACGTCCCACCTCTCGCACCAACCGATCTAAAGGCGCTCGTGCAGTCTTCTCCAGTAGTCCAGTTCCATCCGCTGCATTTGGGTTCTTCGTCAGGGGTGGAGTAGCCTTCGCCTAGTTTCTTCTTTCCGGTGTAATGTGCCAGCAGTTCAGTGGACGGAACTAGCCAAGAACTACCAAGGGATCGGGGTACTGGAAGAAGGTACAAGGTCTATATGCTGGTCTTTTCACTGCTCGTGAATCGTGACGATCGTTTTCTTGTTCTGTTGGAGTTCTTGAAGTAGTGTTGATTTTTGGCAGAACTAGAGTTATTGCCGAGTTCATCGGCCAGGGGGTAAACCGGTGCGTGCATTTTTTTTTTCATCAGACTGATGCTGATGCATTCCTTTTAGCCTTTTGCTTTCTTAAACGTATCATGGCAAAAATTATGAGAATTTTTTCAGTGTGCTACAAATCATGGCTTGAACTGCCTCACGCGTTTTCATGTTTTTACAACCAACGTCACCACGATTGATAACGGGGTGTCATCTGTCATGTAGGGTGATGAAACAACATTAGAGAACTGTCAATGGAAGCCTGGTTAACTGCTAGTTAGACCCATGATGACGATCATTTTTTAGTTCCCATGACATCATGTCAATATCGAGTCACAAAATCAAACACGTATACATTTTTGTTACAAAAGGAAAAGTCTTATGTGCCATTTTCTTTCATACTATTGCTCGATTTTTTTTAGAAAAAACTCAGCTGCTGGGGAAAAGAGCCCCCATGAGTTTCATTAAGCCGAAGCTCAGCCTCCCTTCCTCCCTCCCCCTAATACTTTAAAACTATCACAAAGAAAAGGCCTTTCGGGACTTGTTTGGGCGTCACCTCCCGTAAGAGGCTGCTCCATAGCTCCCCCACTAGAGATGGTAGTCGTGGCTGTAGTTTAGTGGCAAGAGCTTCCTACTTTCGGAAGTTGTATACTTGTTCGTGTATTCATCCTCTTGGTATTGGCCCACTTAAGTATGACACTAATATGAAGTTTCAATGACGTTAAATGTGAGATGTCAACATTTCACGAGCTTGAGAATTCAAAACTCAAGGCGAAGTTTGAGGCTATAAACTTGTTTAAGCATCTATTTACTTTTGAAGCACTCATCGATAAGTGACACGGTCCAGCCAGCAGTAGTACAATACTGAAAGTTATCTTCGACCTTTAAATTAACCTACATCATATCCAGTGCTATGAATAGAATTGCAAGGGCGGATAAAAAAAAGGACCAACTGGATATAGTAGAGGATCCGGTGGATATGGTAGAAGATCGAGTGGGGGCACATGCCCCCATATTTTTTTTGAAAGAAACAAATGGATTCTGAATTGGATCATACTTAAGAAACGAATGTACTGGTTTTGCCCCATATTCTATGAGTATTTTCATCGTATTGATTTGGTATCGCAACACTTCGTGGCAACCTAATTGGTTATTTTTTGGGTAAATATTACAAAATGGATTTTTGCTTATACTGGTTTTAAAATAAGAAGGTAACTTTTGGTGAATTCGGTTAAACTTTTTCATTTGGTACCTTCTATACATTCTTTACTTCGTTTTCCATGCTTCTGTTAAGCAACTAATGTAGTAGTTAAGAAAACGCACACACCCCTAACATCACATAACATTGTAACTCCGGTTATTTCAGAAGATGCTTGATAGCTACACTTGACACTTCGTAGCGGATGAATTATCCAGGAAGAATGAATGAGACCGGAGATGCTCTGAGGTCATGTATGGAGCAGCTACTGCTTTTTAGGGACGAGAAGGAGCGCCTTGTAATTGAAGCAGCTAATGATCTCTCTTCCGAGCAGAAGAAAACACAAGATTTGAAGCAAAAGTTTGAGGATGCAAATAAGCAGTTTGAGAAGGTCATTGCTGAAAACTACAATCTTCGCAACACAGTTGACTCAAAGGAGAAGTTGATCAAAGAGCTGAAAGAATCCAAAGCACATTCAGAACAAAAGTTAACCGATGCAACAGCAAAGCTCGAATTCTCACAGAAACAATGCGCATCCCTTAAGTATGAGGTGCGCATGCTTCAGGAGGAACTTGAGATTCGGAACAAAGAGCGGGGATATGACCTCAAATCAATACATGCCGCTCAGAAGCAGCAGGAGGAGAGCATCAAGAAGATAGCTGCACTAGAAGCAGAGTGCCAGAGGCTGCGGACCATGGTTCAGAAACGCCTGCCAGGTCCTGCAGCGTTGGCAAAAATGAAAGACGAGGTCAAGCGACAAGGTACTAGTTCCGCTGAGAATGGAACGAGAAGGCCCCGTGCAGTAGTGCAGCCACAGCTGGGGGCGAGGCATTCTGTGTCTGAAGGTTACCAAGTGAAGCTGAAGGAATTTGGTGATGAAAACAGACATCTCAGGCAGTTATTGGCCCAGAAGGAGAGTGACATGCAGTTTGTTCGGTGGAAGTACGTAGACGAGGCATGCAAGCTGTCAATGCTACAAAAGCAGCATGAAGAGTTGTCTGATAGCCATGGTTTAACAGAGAATAACCATCCAGAACGAATGGTCATTGCATTAGCCAAGCTGGATCACTCAAGATCAGGGAAGCAACAGGTGTTTCAGATGAGAAGTAGGGGCAGAAGAATCACAGGATCTGACATTCAACTGCTTGTTGATCCTGTGGAGATCGAGAAACTAGAGAGGGCATCGAGGCCTTCAAGTGCCCCACATGAGTGTATGGACACACCTAATGCAGACTCAAAAATGGTTGTTTCAGAAACAGTTCACAGAGATATCGTCCCTGATGATGGTTTCTCTGACAAGTATCCTGAGTTGATTCAGGATGTTTTGAAGGTGATCATACATAAGCATCAAGTTAGTAAGATAAGTGTTGCTAGCATTATTGATGAAGTAACACATGCACTGAGGAGTGAGATTTCTGCCAAAGGAAATGATGATGCAAGCTTATCCTATGACAGGGAAGAATTAAACAAAATGGTGGCCACTCTGAGAGAAAGAGTCAGTAGCATGGTTGAAAGATCTACTAAAAGCAATGTTATGAGGTTCCAATCATTTTTTCATGAGAAGTCTGAACTCACCTTGCGACTTGCACACCTGGTTCATGTCTGTAGTGACGTGTTAGATGGAAAGGCTAATCTTGAAAAGCTTGCTGATGAAGTTTGCTTGATCCTAGAGTGGATAGTGAGCCAATGTTTTTGGTGTCTTGATGGACTAGATGTTACGGACTACATTACTAATAATTCTGATGGAAATGAATCCTTGTGGACATTAAGCATACATGAAAAAGATGCTATGCAGAGTACAAATTTAGAAATGGATTTTGGAATGCAACAAGATAAACAAAAAGAATTGATCGAAACAACTGAAGGCCAGATTCCTGATGTAACCTTACGAAATCATTCTCAGATTGAGTTCATCTCCAAGCTTGATGCAGAGTTATTGGCTGTTAATGAAGGGCAGGGTGGTCGTTGTCAGGAGCAACACCTGGTATACCGTGAAACAGAAAGGTATCTTCTGTTTTTGGCCTTTTGGGAATCATCTATGATGCTATTATTTGCAGCACTTCTGCATCGTTACTGAGAACTGTATAACGTGCTTCCCTATTATCTGTGATGCAGTGCTGCTTCTGATGAAAGCAAAGAAAAAATAGCAGAAGAGGGGAAAAAACTAAAGACGGTAATCTCCGATGTCCTCCTTGGAAACTCCTGTCTTTCTACAAATAGCAAATCTTCTATCCATACGTACACAAACAGACCTTTTCAATGAGAGCACAATAACTATAAAATATGACACTGTTTCCTGGACATTTACTAATTTTGTAGAGATATAGACTGAAAAATCTCGCTGACATTCTGAATATTCGAGAATTACCATAATGATTATTACTCTTGCAGACCTCAGCAATATCTGCAGCAGCCAAGAAGCTTGCGGAATGCCAGGAAACGATCGCTAACCTAAGCAAGCAGTTGCATGCTCTAGAAAACCCGGCAAATGCAGATGCATCGTACAAAGAGAAGTGTGGCACCTTACCTCCACCAGTTGCAAACCTTGTTGCTGAAGCGGATCCCAAGCCTGAGGGTCTCAGTCCTCCCACGTCTGAAGAAGCAACACGCATCAAAGAGCATAGTGAGCCTGATGCAACTGAGAAGAGCCATGAACATGGAGAATCTGGCACAGGTGCAAAGGCTCGTAAAAATGGTTCAGCCCCAATCGTCATTCGTCCAATGGTTCCAAAATCACCCAGAGCATCTGTTTCAGCTGACGCGAGAAAGAAGAAGCGCCGTGCCAGCCTGCTGAGCCTCCTGAGTAGCCACGGGTGCAAAGGCTCGTAAAAGAAAGCATGAAGCGGTTCCCGGAACGCTGATCTACAATGCTCTGCTGCTGCAGTGGACATCAAAATTAATTAAGCTGCCAGTATGCCATCAGTATACTTGGGTTCGTTTTTGCGTTACAAGTTATACCTTACCTGGTCTAAGTTATTTCCAATAAGTTAGACCAGGCAGTATTTGGATGTGAGCAATACTGTACTTGAGAAGTTTGTTGGAACCTGTTCACTACAAAAGTTTGTTAGAACCCGTTGGTTCAATACATACTCCCTCCGTTCATCGAACCTAGAAAATTCAAAATAACCTATAATTTAGAATGAAGGAAGTATATATTTATATATATTTTTTTAGTCTACAATGGCTCTGTAGAAAAGAAATTGCATGACGGCACCGTTGCACTTGCACACGTAGCTCAGCTGCTATTGCTGTGTGCAACGATGAGAACGGGGTGCAGACCGGGTGCTGGACTGCTGGTCATTCTTCGCTTCAGATTTCTGGGAGCGTGCCGTCAGGAGGATGAACGATCATTTCAGCAAGCGGTGTATTAATCTGCTCGCCGTCAAGCTCTTGACCACAAGTTCACAACAGCAGCCAGTGAGCAACTAGTAGGCTATCGGACTCATCTGATGAGATTTACTCCTTCTGTCCTAAATTGTAGGTTGTTTTGACTTTTCTAGGTACATAGTTAAACTATAAATATAAAAAAATTAAAATGATCTGCAATTTAAAATAGAGGGAGTAGAACCCAATTGCTTATGCAGTGAAGCCACAACGGTGCAAAAGAAAGCAATCCAATTCCAGCCCATCCGTGGCGCCTAGCCACCTACAGCTGCGCAGTTCCTTTCCTCGTACATATCAGCCAGCTGCCGCGGTACGGAGACCGACAGCGAGCTGTGGAGTCCGGTGGCTTCCCGAGAGCCGCGGGCAGCATGGATACGGGGAGTAGCGGACACCGGCGCCTCCATGGGCCGAGGGACGACGAAGATGAGCAAATGAGGGCGGAGGAGGCGACCGCATTACTACTCGCACCAGCAGTTGGACATCACAAAAGGAGAAGGCGCACAGTACAGTAGTTCAGAGCTTCAGGTGTGTGGTGGCGCGTACTACGGTTGCGCAACAGGGAACGCTTGATCGACGCACAATAGTAGCCATGCGTGCACGATGAAAACCAAGGCAACAACCTAGTCTGAACCAGTGAGCCGCAGAGCGGAGCTGGCCCTCGCAGCGACACTGCCCTGCCGCGCACGGCGCATGTGCAGGGAACAACAAGCGCAGCCCCTGTCCTCGGCTCCACCCGTAGCCGGCAGGTCGAAGCTACAGCTCTCCCCTCCTCGTCCGCGCGGGACGCACCGATCGGCCGAGCCCGCGCGCCGCGGGAAGGGGACAACGGCGCATTATTGTGGCAGCCCGTGACCACGGGCAGGCAGGTCGCCTTTTTTTTACGTCCGTGCTGCGGTCAGCTTGGCTTTGGCCGGACTCGCCCGACACCCGGCGCCGCCGATCGCTAGAGGTGTGGGTGACGCCGAGCGAAAGGGAGCAGCCGAGCCGGGGCAAAGGAGCGCGGAAAGGCCGAAAGCGCCCACGCAACCACCGTAACCACCGCCGTAGTCCGGCACGCCGTAGCTGACAGATAGCTAGCGCCGGTGGAAGTTGCGGTCGGCTCGCTACTTGCCTACATTGCCGGGGTAGTAGCCGACTTCACTGGTGGAAGTTTAGCAGTCCGTGGCCTCGTGCAGACTTTATTTTCTCGGAAACACGCTGAAATTCATGCAAAATTCAAGAGCATACCTACGAATCGTAGATAGAAACAAGACGGATTCTTCCACTTGTTTTCTTTTTTCTGAAGATTTTTTCCTGTCAAATCGATCGTAATTGAGCTGTGGCATAGCCATGCGCTCTGATCATGTACTTCCGGTTCCGGATCACATTTTTATAAAAAAAAATTCTACATATTTTGTCTTCTACTCCATTAGGTAGGGTTATGTATAGGGCACGAACCTATCGTCGTCGGTGTCGAGATGACGCGCTCCAAGTTGCCTAATCACGACGGAATGACACTGTTTTGGTTGTCATTTTCCCTTAGAACATTACCGATAAGATATATACGCGTAGTTTTTTTTTCTGAGCAAAAAGTGCGAGCAACTAAGGAATAAATCATCTCACCGTCACGTGCTCAATGATAGTTAGGTCCATATACTTGTATAATGTGTATTCGTCCCCAAAGGCCCAGAATTTGCAAATTTTCACTCTACAGTACTTTCACTAAAATTGGCTTCGGTCCCAAATAATTGTGAGAAGTTATCTTTCTAAACATGGAACTTATCGGATAAACTAGTTAGCCCAAGCAAAGACTAGTTACCAAAGAACATATCCAGAGTAAATATCTCGGCTTGAGACATTCAGTCGGTTAGCTAGGTTTTACAAACAAAAAAGTGTTGCCTTTCAGTCATCCCCCCATCCCTGCATACGCTTGGATTTCAGTGAGACCGGTGAAATCGGTGATTTCAGCACCGTATCAAGTCATCTCGGTCATCATGTTGCTGCCTTTACTGACTACTCAATGTCTGATTGTACTGACAAGTGACTAGACAAAAAAAGCGCCCAATGCTATATACCTAGAAAGGTGAATCGTGTAGATGCTGAACTTGCACGAATCTACAGAAAAGTGGTACTACACGTCGTACTTTTGTTGGTCTCACCTGAAGCAAAAGAGCTGGTGAGATTCAAGACTCAAAAGGGCAGCCGACTGTGTAACACTAAAAACAAGTCAATGTAAATGGTTAGACTGATCTAGCTGAATCTTATCACTTCAAAGCACCTTTTACTACAATAACACAGTACAATTGATAACTTCTGAATCAAACGTTTATGGTTGCTTTTGATAAATCACTAGCTCAGGCTCAGTGACAGAGCTAGGAAACTGAAGGCTTTATTGATGATAATGGCACAGTAGTAGATCACGTTCGTCCTCCCTAGGAGGCTCTGAACAGATTGATTCTACTCTGCTTCCCCTCTTCTACTGTCGCTCAGCTTATATGAGTGACGGCCACTACAAATCTCAATTAACTCCTCTAATCCTGATCTCAAGCCTAACAAACTACTGACCCAACTAACAAACTAAATCAACCAGGCACCTACTCAGCCACTAGAGGCTGTTGGCGCCCTCTTCCTCCTGCTGTAGACTTTCCTGACAAAGGCGTCCACAACAATTCCTCCCTCCTTTCGAAACAGCTCGTCCTCGAGCTGGAAGTCTGGATAAGTGGATTTGAATTCTTCCAGCCGCTCCCAAGTAGAATCAGTAGCACTCTAACCAAGCCAATGCACCCGGGCTTCCCAGACACCACGGTTGAGGCGTGCACGGAGAACTTTATCAGGTTCAGGAACAGCATGACCGTGCACAATGGTAGGTAGGGGAGCAATGGCAGTCGGGGCCGCACCATGGAAAGGCTTCAAGAACACCACGTGGAACACATTGTGGATGCGCGCCTTGGCAGGAAGCTGGAGGCGATAGGCGATAGAGCCAATGCGCTCAAGCACTTGGAAAGACCCATAGTAGCAAGGAGCCAGCTTGGCATGCTGGGTATTCTTGATGGACGCCGCCGCGCGCTGGTGAAGAAGCCATACCCAATCACCCACAACAAAAGTTACATTCCGATGTGCCGTATCATGCTGCCCCTTCATAATGCCTTGCGCTAGGAGGAGTCGTTCCCGAACAGCAGCCAAGAACGCATCCCTCTCGATGAGCTGCCTGTTCAGGGATGCCACTCGCGACAAACTGGGCTGATAAGCGGCCAAAGTAGGAGGCGACCGACCATACACCACCTCAAACGGGCGTTGCCTTGAGAGCCATATGGTAAGACGAGTTATAGCATAACTTGGTCCATGGCAGCCACCGCAGCCACTCCTCGGAAAATCGCCGGCGAGGCAACGAAGGTAGACGCCCAACACCCAATTAGTTACCTTTGACTGACCGTCAGTTTGTGGGTGGAAAGCGGAGCTAATGATGAGGACACCACGAGTACATCTACACCAGCAGCACCTCAGGCGCCTCCAGTTGCTCATCCACCTCAGGAGCCTACAGTTGCTCATCCAGTTGGGCCAATCACTCGAGCCCGTGCGAGAGAATTAAACTTCATCATGCTGTTAAGGAACGAAGGCCCATCGGAATAAGAAGATGGCCCAACAGGGCAGCCCAGGTGGGGCGCCTAGGGTTGGGCGCCGTGACCCCTTCGGACTCCAGGGGCTGCGCCCCCTTTATTTAGTCCGAAGTCCTTTTTGTTTACGACTTGAGTTTTGTTTTACATCTAACTTTAGCTACTCTTGAACACGCGCAAATACGCGCTGTCCTTGTGATTCAGAACTCCACCTTCGAGTGATATTTAGATTGCTCGCCTCTCTTTCTTGTTCGTTCTTCGATTGCGGACAGGAATCGATCTTCGTGATCAGGCTGATCTCGCACCGGCGAGGTTGGTAACCATCGGGAGTTGGTTCAGCGATTGCATTGGCGCTTCGGGTTCGCTCGTCGTAGTCGGATCGTGAGGGTCTACTTCCACCAAGTCGAATTTATCTCCACTCACCGAAAGATCGGGCACTCCGACTCTATCAAGTGGTATCAGCTTTCCAGGTTGATCGGTGAGTTTTACCGAGTGTTTTTCCCTTCCTACAGTCCACAAAAACCAAAACAAATTTTTTCAGGTTAGATCCTTTGTCCCAGCAACCGTTTAGCCTCGCACATTCTTTCAATAAGTGTCTTTGTTGAATTTGTGTGCCTCCTCGTTCAATTGTTGCTGGTTACTTGTGTTTAATCTTTTGCTTCTCGTTTTTCATCTAACCCTAGTTTTCGCCGCCGCCGCCGTTCCGCTACTCGCCAACCCTACCAGCTGCGCCCACCGCACCTCCCCCCGCGACAACCGCGCCGCGCCATCCCACTACTCCGATCGCCCCTCCCCTGTCAAAAAAAAAAAAGATCGAAAGCAATCAAAAAAAAGGAAAGTGCAAAAAAAAAAGAAGGAAAGACGCAAAAAAAAAAGAAGAAGAAGAATCCAACAGGGAGAAGGAAGGTGATTCGGATTTGTTTCGGTGGCACCTCCCTTTGCGCGCGCCGTGACTCCTCCTGGGTCACGACTCTCTGGTGTTAATTCCCCCCTCCCCCACGTATTCCGTGCCAGCCTTTCACATCTGTATCTCTCTTTCTTGGTCCTTTATTATTCTGAGGTCCGCCTTACTCTAGAGAGAGAGAGAGAGAGAAAAAGTGTGTGCCGCAATTTGATATTTGAGATCCTCTGTGTTCATATTATCAGTTTTGGGGCACCCTCTGTGACAAAAAAAAAACAGAAAAAAAAAAGAGGTGCGCCCTCTCCACCTTGCCTCTGTTCTTTCGATTTTTCCTTGTTACCAGCAACTATTGTTACGTGTTTGGCACTATCTTTCAACTTTGCATTATTGTTTGATTGTGCTAATCCTTCATTTGAGTGCAGCCTTCCCAGAACTCCACATAGTTCTACGACGAGCATATTTTGTTTCTCCAGGCAATCGCTCCTCCAATCTTTCGTGAGTTCCACCGGTTGGTTGCAGTTCGCCCCTGTGTGCGTGGTAAGAACGGATAAGAATTTGATAACAGCACTAGTGTGAGCGCCTTGTGAGCTGTTACACCCCTATTTTGTCGTCGCTTGTGTTCTTGTCTTTGCGCTAACCATGGCAGATGATGTCGACGTGGGGGCTACCCAGCTGGAGGGCATACGGGCGCAAGTTGAAGGGCTTGTCACCGACATTCAGACGATTCATGAACGGCTGGACTCGACGATCTCCTCGACGACCGAGCGGTGTGATCAGCTCGACCTTGCACAGACGGCCGCTAAGGCCACACTCGACTCAGTTGTGGCAAGACTCGATGCATTGCACACTACAGTCGCAGAGTTGCAGCAGGGTTATGGTGGTGACTCGGACCAGGACGATGGCGACCGCCGAGGCCGTGCCCGCCGCGTGCCACGCCGTTCCGGTGGTAATGATTCCTTTTCCAAGATTAAATTTAAAATCCCACCTTTTAATGGCAAATATGATCCTGCTGCATATCTTGATTGGGAATTAGAAGTTGAACAGAAATTTTCATGCCATGATATTCTTGCTAATTCTCAAGTTAAAGCTGCTATTAGTGAATTTACTGATTTTGCTTTAATTTGGTGGCGTGAATATAAACACAAACATCCCAATACCATTCCAACCACTTGGGAGCAATTAAAAACTGCTATGCGCCACAGATTTGTGCCTTCTTATTATGCTCGCGATTTGCTTAATAAAATGCAACGTTTTCAGCAAGGTTCCAAATCTGTTGAGGAATATTTCCAGGAATTACAAATAGGAATGATTCGTTGTGGGTTATTGGAGGAAACCGACGCTGCTATGGCACGTTTCCGTGGTGGTTTGAACCGCGAAATTCAGGATATACTTGATTATAAGGACTACACCGATATGACAACATTATTTGAATATGCTTGCAAAGCTGAACGTGAAGTGCAGGGACGCCGCTCGAAGACATATTCTAACTCTTTTGCAGGAAGAAGCTCGCCATCCAACTCCGCACCCGCTCTCCCTGCGCCACCCACGCCCACCACGACACTGCGCGAGCGAACGGCAAAACCTGCAAGCGCTGCCCCTTCCACAGGCACCGCCCCTCCCACAGGCCGTACACGGGATATTCAGTGTCATCGTTGCAAAGGATTTGGCCATGTGATTCGGGACTGTCCGAACAAGCGCACTTTGCTTCTTCGTGACGATGGTGAGTACTCTTCTGCTAGTGATTCTGAAGATACTCGACATGCGATGCTTGCCACTGACCATGCAGCTATGGAGGTACATGTCAACCCGGGCGACGCCGATAGGTATGAAAGTCTTGTTGTGCAGCGTGTTCTTAGTACACAGGTCGCCCCGTCCGAGAAGAATCAGCGACACACTCTTTTCCATACCAAGGGCGTTGTGCAGGAGCGGTCGATTCGCATCATCATCGACAGCGGCAGCTGCAACAATTTGGCGAGTACCACGCTGGTTGAAAAGTTGTCTTTACCCACTCGTAAGCATCCACATCCATATCACATTCAATGGCTTAATGATGGTGGGAAAATTAGAATTACTCGATCAGTCCGTGTTCCTTTCTCCATGGGTGCTTATTCTGATTTTGTTGATTGTGATGTTATTCCCATGGAAGCATGCTCTCTGTTACTTGGGCGACCTTGGCAATATGATACTGATAGCTTGCATCATGGTCGTTCAAATCACTATTCTTTCATGTTTAAGGGTCAGAAAATAATTATACATCCCATGACACCTGAACAAATTCTTAAAGATGATCTTGCTAGAGCTGCTAAAACTGCTAAACAACTTGAACCATCGACATCTCTTAATTCTGAAATCAAGTTGAATGCTCCTGTTTTGCTTGCCACACGTGCTGATTTTGATGAGTTACGCGATGCTCCTTTGCCATGCTATGCCCTTATATGCTCTAGTGTGCTCGTTTCACTTGATGATGCACCATCTTTGGATATTCCCCCTGCGGTTGCTAACATTTTGCAGGAGTACGCTGATGTCTTTCCAAAAGATTTGCCACCGGGACTTCCACCACTTCGTGGCATTGAGCACCAGATCGACCTCATTCCCGGCGCCCAGCTTCCGAACCGCGCACCGTACCGTACAAATCCGGATGAGACGAAGGAAATCCAGCGCCAGGTACAGGCGTTGCTTGACAAGGGTTACATTCGTGAGTCTCTTAGCCCTTGCTCCGTTCCTGTGTTACTTGTTCCAAAGAAAGATGGCTCATGGCGTATGTGTGTAGACTGTCGTGCTATTAATAACATTACCATTCGCTACCGATACCCTATACCACGCCTTGATGATATGCTAGATGAGCTTAGTGGTGCCATTATTTTCACTAAGATTGATTTGCGTAGTGGCTACCATCAGATTCGCATGAAATTAGGTGATGAATGGAAAACGGCTTTTAAAACGAAATTTGGGTTATACGAATGGTTAGTTATGCCGTTTGGTTTGACAAATGCTCCCAGCACATTTATGCGTTTGATGAATGAAGTTCTGAGGCCCTTCATAGGATTGTTTGTAGTTGTCTATTTGATGATATCCTCATTTACAGCAAGTCTATGGAAGAGCATTTAGAACATTTGCGTGCTGTTTTTGATGCATTGCGTGCGGCCCATTTATTTGCTAACCTCGAAAAATGCATGTTTTGCACACAACGTGTCTCGTTTCTTGGCTATGTTGTTACTCCACAGGGCATTGAGGTGGATAGCAGCAAGATTGATGCCATTCGGGAGTGGCCTACACCGACAACGGTTACACAAATTCGAAGCTTTCTTGGCCTTGCAGGTTTCTACCGTCGGTTTGTTCGTGATTTTAGCTCCATTGCAGCGCCTCTACATGAGCTTACAAAGAAGGATGTTCCCTTTGCTTGGAGTGATTCGCAAGAGGTTGCGTTCAGCACCTTGAAAGATAAGTTAACCAATGCTCCTCTCTTGCAGTTGCCTGATTTTACTAAAGTGTTTGAGCTTGAATGCGATGCTAGCGGTATTGGGCTAGGTGCTGTTTTGTTACAAGAAGGAAAACCGGTTGCTTACTTTAGCGAGAAATTAAGTGGTGCTAGCTTGAATTATTCTACTTATGATAAGGAGCTTTATGCTTTAGTGCGCACTTTGCATACTTGGCAGCACTACCTTTGGCATCGCGAGTTTATAATTCATTCTGATCATGAGGCTTTAAAACATATTCGTACCCAAACAAACCTGAACCGTCGTCATGCTAAATGGGTAGAATTCATTGAGTCTTTCCCTTACATTATTAAACACAAGAGCGGGAAGGAAAATGTCATTGCTGATGCTTTGTCTCGTCGCTATACCATGCTGTCACAGTTAGATTTTAAAATCTTTGGCTTGCAAACTGTGAAGGATCAATATGTGGATGATGCTGATTTTAAAGATGCTTTCGCCCACTGTATTCATGGCAAACCATGGGGCAAATTTCACATACAGGACGGGTTCCTGTTTCGCGCTAACAAGCTGTGTGTTCCAGCTAGCTCGGTTCGTCGTTTGTTGTTACAGGAAGCGCATGGAGGCGGTCTCATGGGGCACTTTGGCGTCTACAAGACGCATGAAGTGCTGGCTGCCCACTTCTTTTGGCCCCGGATGCGCGCTGATGTTGAGCGCCTTGTTGCCCGCTGCACTACTTGCCAGAAAGCTAAGTCACGATTAAACAACCATGGTTTGTACATGCCTTTGCCTGTTCCTACTTCCCCTTGGCTTGATATTTCTATGGACTTTGTTTTGGGATTGCCTAGAACTAAGAAGGGGAGGGACAGTATTTTTGTGGTTGTTGATCGTTTCTCCAAAATGGCTCATTTTATACCTTGTCATAAGACTGATGATGCTAGCAATGTTGCTGAATTGTTTTTTCGCGAGATTATTCGTTTGCATGGTATTCCAAATACAATAGTCTCTGATCGTGATGCTAAGTTTCTCAGTCATTTTTGGAGATCACTATGGAATAAAATGGGAACTAAATTGCTGTTTAGCACCACTTGTCACCCTCAGACTGATGGACAAACTGAGGTGGTTAATCGAACCTTGTCCACTATGCTTAGGGCTGTTTTAGATAAACACTTGAAACGTTGGGAAGATTGCTTGCCTCATGTTGAGTTTGCTTATAATCATGCAACGCATTCTTCTACAAAGATGTGTCCTTTTCAAGTTGTTTATGGTTATCTTCCTCGGGCGCCTATTGATTTGTTTGCACTTGATGCCGAGGACACCCCACACATAGATGCCGCTGCACATGTTGATCAAATGATTAGCTTGCATGAGCAAACTAAACAAAACATTCCTGCTGCTAATGCTAAATATCAGGTTGCGGGTAGTAAAGGGAGAAAACATGTTACTTTTGCACCGGGTGATCTGGTTTGGTTGCATTTGAGGAAGGATCGTTTTCCTACCTTACGTCATTCTAAATTGATGCCACGTGCTGCTGGTCCTTTTAAAGTGCTAACCAAGATTAATGATAATGCTTATATCCTTGACCTGCCTGCGGAGTTTGGTGTTTCCACGAGTTTTAATGTTGCAGATTTGAAACCGTATGTGGGCGAAGATGAGGAGTTGCCGTCGAGGACGACTTCAGTTCAAGAAGGGGAGGATGATGAGGACACCACGAGTACATCTACACCAGCAGCACCTCAGGCGCCTCCAGTTGCTCATCCACCTCAGGAGCCTACAGTTGCTCATCCAGTTGGGCCAATCACTCGAGCCCGTGCGAGAGAATTAAACTTCATCATGCTGTTAAGGAACGAAGGCCCATCGGAATAAGAAGATGGCCCAACAGGGCAGCCCAGGTGGGGCGCCTAGGGTTGGGCGCCGTGACCCCTTCGGACTCCAGGGGCTGCGCCCCCTTTATTTAGTCCGAAGTCCTTTTTGTTTACGACTTGAGTTTTGTTTTACATCTAACTTTAGCTACTCTTGAACACGCGCAAATACGCGCTGTCCTTGTGATTCAGAACTCCACCTTCGAGTGATATTTAGATTGCTCGCCTCTCTTTCTTGTTCGTTCTTCGATTGCGGACAGGAATCGATCTTCGTGATCAGGCTGATCTCGCACCGGCGAGGTTGGTAACCATCGGGAGTTGGTTCAGCGATTGCATTGGCGCTTCGGGTTCGCTCGTCGTAGTCGGATCGTGAGGGTCTACTTCCACCAAGTCGGATTTATCTCCACTCACCGAAAGATCGGGCACTCCGACTCTATCAGCTAAGACACAGTGTGACGCCTGACAGATGAAACAGCTCAGCCCAGAACGCGTTGGTGAAGATCAGGTCCCTGTCGCTGATAATGGAGCACGGCAACCAATGAAGCCGTACAATCTGGTCGAAGAATGCCTGGGCAACTGATGTGGCGCTGTAAGGATGGCCGAGGGTGATGAAATGCGTGTACTTGGAGAATGTGTCCACCACCATGAGGACCACTGATTTGCCGCCCACCTTGGAAAAAACTTCAACGAAATTCATGGCGATGTCAGCCCAGATAGTGTGGGAAACATCCAGCGGCTGCAGCAAGTCAGCCGGGTGCAAATGCTCCCTCTTGTTCTGCTGGCAGTCGGCGCAGCCCTGCACGAAGTCGCAGACACATCTGCTGGCTTGTGGGGTGTAGAAGGAGGCGCGCAGGTGGTGGAGCGTCTTCTGGACGCCTTCATGACCAACACCGTGTGCTGTGTGCAAGAGCTGTGGCCAAAGTGCCGAGGAGTCGGGAATGAAGATGAGGCCATGGTGCATGACGAACCCGTCGACGTCGGACCAGTTTGCTCCAGCAAGGCCCTGGTCAATCTCTTAGTGCTTGGCGACGATGTCTTGCAGCGTCTCAGCCTCTCGTCAAAACTCGTTGAACAGATCAAAGTTCGAACAGGAGAAGGCGCAAGTGCCATGGCTGTAGTGTCCTCCTCACGGCGTGACCACGCATCAGCAACCACGTTCTGGCATCCTGGTCTGTACTTGTTGATGCCGAATTTTGACACGTGTTTTGAATCGACGTCAAAGAAGGAAAAAGGTAGGCCGATGCGGTGGGCTAAAAGCTACAGTTAGGAATCGGCTGATTGAAGCTACAGTGTTTCGACCGACTGGCAAAAGGGATCGGTGAAGGTTAGCCGATTGGAAGCTGGAGCGGCTTGGCCAGTATGGGCCTAAGGTGGGCTAGGAAAAAGATCAGCTGAAGAAGGAGATTGGCCCGTGGGGAGATAATAACCAACTCTGATACAAGTTGTGTTTGTAAATATTTGTTATCATTTAGAAATAGAGATACATACTAGTTGGTTAGGAAATCAGTTGTAAACAGGCTATAAGTAGCCACCTCTAGAGGTTTGAAAAATAACACATCAATCAATACAACCAATCTACTTTTTCCTCGTACTTTACTTTCAAGTCGGCGACTTCGCCAAAATACTTTTTTCTTCACGAGTTCGTACGGGTTGGTAGGGCTGCATCGACACGATCTTAGGCCAATTCTGTAAGTTTCGTTTATCGAGTAACATCTAGGCTTTAGCTTTGGGCGTATCGCTGTCGTTTCGTTTAGATTTATTTATCAGTTATCGATATCAACTAAAATCATAGGTCTTACCTGTTACTTTAGTTTTTATCATCAGTTATCCAGCTTGAGATACGAATCGTCAGCTTTTATCACTTTTATTCTTCGTTATCATATAGCTGATTAGATCTATCCCAAGTATTACTTCTCTAGCGTTGTTTAGTTTGCTCTAGTAGTTTTTCTTTACAATCGCTACGCGGTATCAGCTGTTTTATAGCTGGTCACAT
Organism: Setaria italica; assembly: GCF_000263155.2. NCBI lineage: Eukaryota > Viridiplantae > Streptophyta > Magnoliopsida > Poales > Poaceae > Setaria > Setaria italica. The sequence goes on from NC_028456.1 coordinate 24,330,718, forward strand.
CTACAGTAAATCGGCCGATTCGCCGATACGCTTTTAAAGACAGATCGGAACTTTAGCCGATCGGAGCCCTTGGAATTTAATACTTTTGTTTCCTTGTCAATCAACAGGTCAGATTGACTTGCATGCTGCGCGAACCGCACCAGGACGATAACCCGAATAGGAGTTAAGCAGATTCTCTCGAGTCGTGTGTCCAACGCTGAGGATCAATCAGCTGATTTTCAGCGCCAACAGTACTCCACCATGAAGTCATACCCGAAGAGCTTGCTAACCCAAGTGTGCTGGGGAATGGTGGAAAGGTGCTGGTCCAGGAGAAACTTCAGGGCAAAATGGTCGGTGCGGACGGTGAATGGCCGTGCCCAGACATACGGCCGCCAATGGTGCACGGCTTTGACCAAGCCGATGAGCTCACGCTCATAGGGCGCTAGCTTGGCATGCTTTGGAGTCACCGCACGACTGAAGAACGCGATCGGCCCCGCGCCTTGGTGGAGGATGGCACCGAAGCTGGAGCCGGAAGCGTCGCAGTCGATGAAGAACGACACTGTGAAGTTAGGCAGCTGGAGGACCGAACTAGATGTCGGTGCTGCTTTGAGCACGTTGAAGGCAGTGGCGGCGGCGTCGGTCCAGTAGAAAGCCTCCCGCTTAAGGAGGAATGTCAGGGGTGCAACGATGATGTCGTAGTTGTGAATGAAGCCCGTGAGGCCGAGGAAACTGTGTAGAGCTCAGACGGACCACAGCGTTGGCCAACCTTGTACTGCCACAATTTTGGCCGGGTCTATGGCCACGGCATCCTTGGAGATGAAGTGGCCCAGGTATTCCACCCGACGCTTCGCGAACGAGCACTTGGAGCACTTGAGGAACAAGCTGTGGGAGCGCAGGGTGGTCAAGACCGCTCGGATGTGTTGCGGATGCTCGGTGAGGGATGTGCTGTAGATCAAAATGTCGTTGAAGAACACGAGCACAAAGCAACGCAGGAAGGGGTGAAGGACCTCATTCATGAGAGATTGGAACGTCGCCGGGGCGTTTGTCAAGCCGAAGGCCATAACCATGAACTCACAGTGGCTGTGGTGAGTCCGGAACGCCATCTTGTGAATGTCACATCGTGCATCCGGACTTGGTGATAGCTGCTGTGAAGGTTGATTTTGGTGAAGTAGGTGGCGCCGTTGAGCTTGTCCAACAGTTTGTCGACGACTAGGATGGGGAACATGTCGCGCACCATCTTGGCGTTGAGGGCGCAATAGTCAACGCAGAATCACCAAGAGCCATCCTTCTTGCGCATGAGGAGGACCGGTGATGAGAATGCTGATGTGTTGGGGCGGATGAGGCTATGTTGTAGCATCTCTGCACACTGGCGCTCGAGCTCATCTTTGAGCTACTGGGGGTAGCAGTAAGGGCGGACCATGACCGACGAAGTGCGTGGGAGGAGATGGATATGGTGATCACAGGGCTGAGCTGGAGGCAGCGAGGATGATGGGGCAAAGACGTCGCTGAACTCAGCGAGGAGCAGTTGGAGGAGGTCCAGGCGTTCGACGGTGTGAAGGGCCAGATCTCTGGGCACCGTGACGCTGGTCCACTGGACGTGACAGTCCTGTCGCCAGAACGCCATGGTCTAGCGCTCAAAGTCCCAAAGGATGGGGCCCAGGGACTTGAGCCAGTGGTAGCCCAGCACAAGCTCGTAGTCAGGGAGGGGAAGGATGAAGAGGTCGATGAATAATCCCTCATTGCCGATGGTGACAAGAACGGCGGCGTAGACTCCAGCGCAGTGGGTGCGATCCCCATTGGTGACCCCCACGATGAGGTCTGGGCGTGGCGCTGGCTGGAGAACGAGGTGGCGGGCTGTGTCCATGGCGATGAATGAATGCGTAGACCCCGAATCCATGAGGGCCCAAAGGGAGGTTGTAACGCCCGTAAAATACACCCGGTTAAATCACCCGTTAAAAACACTTTCCAAAATTTTTCCGACCGCTGAGCTCCGTCAAATCAATTCCTTTCCGCCGGACCCGCCGTCCCGGCACCCGACGTCGTCAACCCTCTTTTTTCGTTCCCCGCAAATTTCGCCGCGTGCCGTCCAATCCATCACGCGAGCCGTCTAAATCCCGCCATTTTCGCTGAGCTGCCCCTCCCCTTTTTCTTTTCCTCTCCCTTCCCCTTCCTTTTTCTTTTTCTTCCTTTACTCCTTCCTTCCTCTTCTTCTTCCTTCTCTCTCCCTCCCTCTCTTTTTCTTCTGGCGCAACACCCTCCTGGCGCCTGGCGCTACCGCCCGCCGCCTGGCCCACCGGACCGCTCGCCCCGCACGCGCCCGGCCGCGCACGCGCCCGGCCGCGCTCGGTCGCACCGCGCGCGCCAGGCCGCGCCGGCTGCGCCGGGGGCGCCGGGGCGCGCCACGCGCCTGAACGCGCCGAGCGCTCCTGTGCGCCCCTGTGCGCCGCGCGCGCCGCCCGAGCCGTCCTGTCGCCGCCCCTGTACGCCGCACCATCCGCCGGCCACCTCGCCATCCCCCCCCGGCGCATTTCCCCAAGAGGTCGCCGCCCCTGTGCGTCCTCGACGACCACGCCACCACGCCATCCACGCGCAAGCTCGCCTGGGCACGCCACCGGCCGGAAGTTCCGGCCACCATTATTGCTACCGCCGCCCCTCCTCCCACCATCGCCGCCCAAGGTGAGGGCCCAAAACGGGCCCCCCACGCCACCCTCTCCCTCCCCCATCACCTGGCCGCGCCGCCGGCAAGAAGGGCCGGCCGGCCGCCGCCGGTCAACGCCCCCCCTCTCTTCCTGTTATGGCCCAAGGAGGAAGAAGGGATAAAATCCCTCCCCTCCCGATCTAACCCTCGAGTTTTTCCTATTCGCGAACAAGTCCTCCCACCATTCCGAAAATATTTACAAATAGGTCCCTGCTTTCGCGGTTTAGTCCTAAACCTCCTTTAAAGCCCCTAATACCTCTTTTAAACCGTCATTTCATGCGCCAAATTTCCTCCGATTAACCCCAAATTCGACCACGGCCTCCTCTCATATATTTCCGCCGAGGCATATCAAAATCCCACGAAAATACCCTTCCTACCTATTTTCCGTTCATGTTTCCTGTTCGGAGCTCATCGGGTAAAACCCTTTTTCTTTTTATTTATTGTGTGCTTGTCTGTGTGTGCCGTAGATCGCGGAGTACCCGAGGAGGAGCGCGAGGAGGAGTTCGACCGCGAGCCCGAGCCCGAGGACCAGTACCGCGAGCAGGAGCTCCCGGAAGGCTTTGAGAACGGCAAGTCCAATCTCACCCTTTGATGCATATTTTAATACCCAGTTTTTCAGACACAACCTATTGGCCTGTTTTATAAAATGCATATTGTTTTATCGCAAGACATGGTTGGATAGCCACCCCTTGATTGTTATGACTATTCCTTGTTGTCCCATATTTATCTCTAAATATGAGTTGCTCTGTTTAGATGATAAATACTGCTAGAATGCTTAGGAACTCATTATCCAAATTCAAACATGACTACACCTGTTTACTCGGAAAATAAATGTGTGAGTTTGATTAACGGAGGAGTTGGGTTTTCGGGTGTTAAGAGGAGTGGTGGATGAGACGGATGGGTGTTTCTTGTGTGGAACGCCGGGTTGATGGGCTCGTACCTCAGTGGTTGAGCAGTGTGGGAGATATCCATCTTGTCATGACTAAGGACCGAGTTGATGTGTCATCCTACCTAATTCCATCATCGTACAACCACTCGACCATTGTATGGGCAACGGCTTAGCATAAACCCCACTAGCTAAACTGCTAGGCTTCGGGTGTGCTGGTGAGCAACGGGAGGCCTTGGAAAAGGACTAAGCTCTTGGTGACTTAGGTCCCGGTTACGGCCCCGTGGATGGGTTGCTAACCCCTTGAGCGCTCTTGTGTTGACTAGTCAGTGTTGGCTAAGGTGGGTAATGGCTTTGTTAGGATCCGTACCGACACTAAGGTGATCGCGATACGGTACCCTACTTGTGGGAAAAGTGTACAACCTCTGCAGAGTTAAAACCTATCCGGGTAGCCGTGTCCACGGCATTGGACGAGTTACGGCTCGGTCACACAACTAGCTTTTGAGGATGACTGGTATTTTACTGCGTGTGTGGGTGCGTGGAATTTTGGAAGTGTCCGGCAGATTTGCCGTGCGCTACGGCGGACGGGGAGTCCGGTAGCGATAAAACTTGGATCCTTTGTGTAGGATCAACCCCACTTGCTATATATTGTGTACTAAAATGTTTTCAGGAAACTTCTTTGAAATGGAACCTTGCATGTGTCTAAAATTCAGCTTTACTGCAAATAAACCCTAGCTTATTTCCTTGATTATTCTTGTGCATATTCTGTTGTATCCCCCTCCGTGGATGGGGTTGGACTTGCTGAGTACTTTTGTACTCACCCTTGTGTTGTTACTTCAGAGGAAGATCCGGACTTCGTCGCCGAGGACTTCGAGTAGGAGGTTGCGTCTGCACCCAACGCTGCCTGCGGTGTTGGCCCTTTTGCAGGATGCTTCCGCTGACGCTTAGCTCCGATTGCAGCCCGGAGTCCGACTGGACTGCAACTTGGATTTGTGTTGTTATCGCTTTAGTCTTGCTTTGGGTGTGGCTTGCCCGCCCGCTCCTTCGGGAGCTGTACGGTTTCTGAACTATCTGTTGAATAAATGTGTTATCAGCCTCCTGGGACTGATAATTTGGATCACATTTAGTCTCTACTTATGTGGGGACGCTTCAGAGGTGCCGGCGATGGAGGTGGCCAGGTGCATGGCGTCAGCTGTCTTGATTCCAGTGAGGGCGTGGAGGGAGATCTCGATATCGTCGGAAGGAGCTGGCTCCGTCTCCGCGTCATTATCAAGCTCCATTAGGTACAAGCCCTTAGTCGTGCAATTGTGGTCCTTGGGGAACTTCTCGAGGCAATTGAGTAGAGGCCCTCTGCCCGGTGCTAGGCCATCTCCTGCGGCGTCAAGCGCTTGAAACGAGCGCTTGCTGGAGGGGCGGTCTTGGTTGGGGTGGACAGAGTTGACGGCGCTGTCTTGGCGCCTGGCGGTGGCATCTGGGGACCAATCGGGGTGTGAAACGAGGGCGACCGGACCGGGGGGTTGGCGTAGGCGGGTGAGCGGGCCGGTGTCGCAGCGCCATCGTCATTGTCATCCAGCTGCAGGTGGTGCTCGAAGGCCCGAGCAAGACCCATAGCGTCATCGAGGGTGGCCGGGTGCTGGAGCTCGACGTCGGTCTGCAGCGGGTTGTGTAGGCCGTTGGTGAAGAGATTGATTTGATCTTGCTCCTGGAGAGTGCGGCAGCGGGCGAGCAGGGGAAGGAACTACGCCTTGTACTCCTCCACTGTCCTGATGCAGTGAAGCTTCATGAGAGCGCTGAGTGGATTGCTGCGCATAGGAGGACCGAATGCCCGTTGCACCTTGTCGACGAACTCCGACCATGTGGGGGCGCCATGGTTCTGCTCCAGGTGGTAATACCAGTCCTGGGTGGCGCCTTCCATGTAGAAAGAGGCAAGCCACAAGCGCTCGTCGTTTGATGTGCGGTTGGCGCAGAAGAATTGTTCCGCCTTGTAGAGCCAAAGGATCAGGTTCGTGCTACCGTCATAGCGCGGGAAGCGGAGCTTGTGTTTGGTGTGCTCACGCGGCGGAGGAGGAGGCGGGGCGGTGAGGGTGCCGCTGTGGGAGGCACCGGAGGAGTGGTGGTCGGATTGCAATCTGTTGACCGCCACGTTGAGGCGGCTCTGGTTGCCCTTGATCGTGGACATCTTGGACTTGATGGTGGAGAGGTCAGCGAGGATGGTTTCCAGGGCGTGCTTCAGATCATCACCCATGGTGGCGGTGGAGCAGTGGGGGCGCGCAGGGGAGTCATGGGTGGTGGGCGCGGTGGCGGTAGCAAGCATTGGCCAAGGAAAGTCCCATCTGATACCAGATGATAGAGCTAGGAAACTGAAGGCTTTATTGATGATAATGGCACAACAGTAGATCACGTTCACCCTCCCTAGGAGGCTCTGAAGAGATTGATTCTACTCTGCTTCTCCTCCTCTACTGTCGCTCAGCTTATATGAGTGCCGGCCACTACAAATCTCAACTAACTCCTCTAATCCTTATCTTAAGCCTAACAAACTACCCAGCTAACAAACTAGATCAATCAGGCGCCTACTCAGTCGAGGCTGTTGGCGCCCTCTTCCTCTTGTTGTAGACTATCCCAACAAAGACGTCCACGACGCTCAGACTAGTCAAGCTGTCCAATATTGGATTCGAGTACTGCATAATTGCATATGCACAGTCCAACAGGCAACAGGACATGCTCCTCGTGCAGTCATGCGAAAGACTGAAACAACAGCGGCCAGGACAGTGAATACCGAACAGAATTACAGTACAAAAGGACACTGCTTCCTTTCAGAGCACTGCAGTTACTGAAGCAACATACCACAACACTGGTGCACACGCGAATTGCCATCGCAGGAAAGATCACACTTGCCGCTCCCAACTACAGAACCTTCCAGGCTGGTCAGAGTGAAGTGGTTAATGCAAGCGCGCACCAACTCCCTCGTGCCGCCGCGCCGTGCGGGTGTTTATATACCCCCGCACGTCCTGACGGCCATGGCATCGCGAGTTTCCCACTCGATCGCGCCGGTGGCGGTCGAGCTCCCTCCAGCACCATCCGTGTCGCGGGGAGATTGCCAAGAGACACCGGGCCCGCCCCGAACCGGCTGGCTCTCTCGGCTCGGGTGAAAACGCACGACCGCACGCGCCTCGTCGTTTCTCTCGTCTTCCGCCACCGACGCTTCCCGTGATCAGAATCCGGGAAATGGCAGGTCCACCACGCGCGTCGCGGGGCCTCGCCCTCCTCTGCTTCCTGTTCTCGTGCGCCGCGCTCGCGGCGCCGCGCGCCGGAGCGAGCCGGCTGAGCCGGGAGGACCTCGACGTCAGCCTCGGCAGCGGCGGGGGTGTCGGCATCGGCATCGGCATCGGCGGCGGCGGCGGCGGCGGTCAGGGAGGCAGCAGTGGCAGCAGCCCGGCGCCGTCGCCGTCGGGTCCGCGGGCGTGCGACTTCGAGAACGAGCGGCTGTACCGGGCGTACCTGGTGATCCAGCAGTTCAGGCAGACGGTGACGTGCGACCCCATGGGCATCACCCCGAGCTGGAGCGGCACCGACCTGTGCTCCAGCTACAAGGGCTTCTTCTGCGAGCGGCCGCCCAACGTGACGGACCGGACCATCGCGTCTGTCGACTTCAACGGCTACATGCTGCGCTCCGACTCCCTGCAGGGCTTCATCAACAGCCTCCCGGACCTGGCGCTGTTCCACGCCAACTCCAACGACTTCGGCGGCGCCGTGCCGGCGCTCGGCGGCCTGCAGTACTTCTACGAGCTGGACCTGAGCAACAACAGGCTCGCGCCGGCCCCGTTCCCGACCGACGTGCTCGGCCTCACCAACGCCACCTTCATCGACATCAGGTTCAACAGCTTCTACGGCGAGCTCCCCGCCGGCGTCTTCTGCAGGTTCCCGCGGATCCAAGCCATCTTCGTCAACAACAACCAGTTCTCCGGCAGCCTCCCGGACAACATCGGGCAGTCGCCGGTGAACTACCTCTCCCTCGCCAACAACCGGTTCACGGGGGAGATACCAACGTCCATCTCCCGCAACGCCGGCACGCTCCTCGAGGTGCTCTTCCTGAACAACAGCCTGAGCGGGTGCCTCCCCTACGAGCTGGGCCTGCTGGAGAAGGCCACGGTCATCGATGCCGGCACCAACCAGCTCACGGGCACCATCCCGGCGTCGTTCGCGTGCCTGCGCAAGGTTGAGCAGCTCAACCTGGCGGACAACCTCCTGTACGGCGAGGTGCCCGACGCGCTCTGCCGGCTCGCGTTCGGCCGCCTCAAGAACCTCACGCTTTCCGGCAACTACTTCACGTCGCTTGGTTCATGCTGCTGGGACCTGATCAAGGAGGGGAGGCTCAACGTCGACCGCAACTGCATCCAGTGGGCGCCCAACCAGCGCTCGCACGAGGAGTGCGCCAAGTTCCAACGCCAGACCAAGTCCTGCCCCGTCAACAGCTACCTGCCGTGCCGCCCCAAATACCGCGGCTCCGGCGAGCCAGCCGGCGCGGCCGCACGGGCGGCGGCGGAGGAGGAGGACGCGGCGGCGGAGTACAGGTACCGGACGTACTCGGCTCTGCATCCTTGAGGGCCCAACCCGGGGCTGCACAGGTTGAAAAGGCGCGGAGCGCGCTGTGCGTCTCGCGTGACCCGTGAAACGACTGATGAGTCGATCGCTTGGCCCGTTGTGTTCGACGGGTTGTATTGGTGTGTCGTGTGTCCCTGTCTGTCTATGTTCTCCTTCTCTCTGATAATCCATCCACTATTTATTACGGCCCACATAATTCAGATGCACCATGCATGATGTGATGCCAGCATGTCTTTGCGGCCACGATAGCCCAGTATTCCGCCGTTTTGACTTTTCTAATATATATATTATTATGCATCTAGGCATAGAGTATATCTAAATGTATAGTAAAATCTATGAATCTTAAAAAATCCAAAACGACCTATAATTTAGAATGGAGGGAGTAATAAAGCCCCTTTGGTTGAGCTTCCCAACCTGCTTTTGCTTCTTACAAAGTCAAAAGCCAACCAAAGGGGTGGCAAACCCATAGGTGCTTTGGGCCAAACCTACTTTTCCTCGGTACAAAACTCACAGGAACTTCCCCCATGCTTTCTCCGGCTGCGAAGGTGGGCAACTTCAAAAAAATTACCCACCTGTCACTGGTTATGAGATACCGATTCGTTTTCCCCCCTTCTATTCCCATCCGCCGCCGCCAGCAAGCTCGGCCCTCCGCTCCGATGCCACGGGCGCCTCCGCTCTGACGCCGTGGGCGCGAGCTCCTCCGGCTGTGGGCGCCTCCGACGCGAGCTCCTCCGGTCACGGGTGCGAGCTCCGACGCCGCGGGCGCCTCAAACACTGGTGCGAGCTCCTCTGGCCGCGGGTGTCGGGAAGGCCTCGCCGACGGCCATCGGAGCCGCGCACGACTCCCCTCCTCCCTTCTCCTATCAATCTGTACGCTGGGAGGAAGAAGAAGATACTGGGTTCGCTCGTCAGTGAGAGAGAAAGAGAGTTCAGTGGGGTGGACTGTGAATGACATGTGGGGTCTGCTCGTAAGTGTTTCCAAAAAATCACAATTGTTTCACCAAACGGCTTTTAGCTTTCTTACGGCCCACAACCTATAACAATTTTTCCATAGCCCTCTCACAGTTACTTTTTCAAAAGTCACAGCTTAATCAAACACACCCTAAGCAAACATACCAATGCATGACTATGAGGATCACCAGAAGCTTGATGCACATCACTGGAATGTGCACTTCATGGAGCAGAAGCTTGCATATTATGCAGCTGAAGTATCTAATTGATGAAGTACAAATAATATGACCTGTAGAAAACTATTCAGGCAATCATATATGCTGCACCTTCCACCAGAAACCGAAACTCTAAAAGGCCATCACCTGTGGCTGTGATAATATCTCATGCCAAGATATGGTCAAAATTGTCACCAAACATTATTAGATTTTGAAGCAAACAACATCAGTCTCCAGTTTAACAAACGGTACGGAAATCGAACACGCAGCGTCATCAGATGGTTTGATGTAGCGCGCACAATAATCCTTGTGCATTTATTCTTAAGCAACAACACATGACAATTTGTAGACTAGTTGTTGTCATGCAGTCTCCCCTTGAAAATCATATCCCCAAAGCTAAATAAAACCAGGGGGTAGTTTATCCATCTCACGGAGCATGGGACGATATGCAACAGGCGAAGGCCCCCTTCCTCTTCCCCTTCTTCCCCTTCCCCTTCCCCTTCCTCTTACCCTTCCCCTTCCCCTGGTACGAATAGCCTTGCTGCTCCTGGTAGTAGTCCCTGCAAAATATGGGGTCAATAATAAGAGATCTCAAATCTACAGCTCAATGTTCAACGACATAACAAAATGCCACATTTTTGTAAGTTGAAAAGGAAACACTTCAGCTCTCCATTTTAAACCTACTAGACAATGTTTTTCTAACTACTCCCTTCGTCCCAAATTACTATTCATTTTTGCTTTGTACATAGCTTTTGATATGCACCTAGATACTATGTCAAGATACATAGCAAAAGTTATGTATATAGAAAAAATAAAATGAATAATATTTTGGGACATAAATGAATACATGTATGTCTTTCAAGTCTATTGTGTAAAAAGTATTAAAAATGAGTAGTTTGAATCCGTACCACAACTTTCAGCATCATCATGGTCCACTGTTCTCTGCGAGACCAAAGAATGTATCAAAATAATGTTCATGAAATAAATATAAAACAATAAGTGCGTGTATAATGAAAAGGAAAAATTCGACCGATAGTAAACTGCTGGTGGGATTGAAACTGTGAACTTTCTATTTGAGGAAACCAGATTTCCAACTTCAGAGCACAAAAGGGAATCTAGTAGTGGTCTAGTGGATAAGAAATACAATTACCTTTGATGGGATTTTCTAGAGAAACATGATTACCTTCTCTTGCAGTTTTCTTCCTTCGAACGTGGTTGCATTTTCTAACAATCCCTTTAGAAATAACTCAACTTTAGGTTTCGAGCGGAACTTCCTCTTGAATCTCCGATGAGAGTAAAACTACAAGGAAATAAATGTTACTGTCTAGCAGTCTTGGGATTTTGCACCAACCATTTGCAAGTAAAATAACATATCAAGCTAATATATAATTAGTTAAAAGTGTTGGATTACAATCATGTACAACACAATGCCTCAAGCTAGTGTAATAGGCTAATAGAGTGCGTGCATAATCAATCGTATGCAAATTGGAGGATTTCTTGCTGATTGGTGCCAGGATTGTAGCCAGATTGTGCGAATCGTGTTGTAACGTGGGTTACTAGATTGAATAATATAACAAAGCCCATTTACTGGAAATAGGACATTACTCGAGATTGCAGTTTCCCATGCTTGCATACACGAAAGTTCAGTTTCCCTGCTCTTTACAATTTCTTCTAGTAACAACAAAACTTTTAGGGTTCTGGACACTTCCTAATTATCCATTTGATTTCTCGCGGAGCAATAGCTACTTTTGTATTTGCAAAAGCCATAGCCTTACATATATACATTGTAATTCAGTTTGGTTGTTCACCGGTTGATTAATGTGATCGCTATGTAGCAGAGGGCTATTACTCTCCCATATTCTTCCTTTTTAAGGAGATTTCCTTTTTGTCATTGTCACGCTTCCCCTAGCTTCTCCTATGTTATTTGGTGCATTGTCAAATGCGTATGAAGCCACCCATTTGAGTTTTGTCGTTTAAGGCTACTTGATGTTTCCCGGTACACCAAGTATGTATTATTTAAGGAGACCAAGCTACTAACGTTCTAAATTACATTTTTACAATTCATTTTTTTCATCTATGCCTTGTGGTGCATAATATACAGCTTCCCTTATATTGAAAATATCGTTGTGACTATGAAATGCAGATCACTTAGCTTTTTGTATGAAAAGGTTCTCTAAGGAATGTATTAGCTTATTGTAGGAAAAATGGACACAAATCCATTGAGGAGATTTTCAAGGAAGAATAATATCAAACTTTTTGGAGCATGGCTACCTCATCTTTGGATGTGGCAAATTCTACCAGATTGTCCATGGATAGGATGGATGAAATAAGTCCTCAAATTGCCACAAGGGTCATCTTAGTTTCTATTAGTCTTTTCATATTTGTGAAACTTTATACTCAGAGATAGAGAAAAGGGTTTAACATCTAACAAAAAAAAGAGGAGGAGCAATATTGTTCTTTCCAACCATTCAAACAACAACGTTGTCTCCTCTAGCAACTCCATCACAAAGATCAACAAATTCTCATCCTCGGACAACTTGCCACCCATGATCCATCTACCACATCCTCCATCACAAGCATCTAAGATAATTAATATAGCACTCTCAATGCCTATCTTTCCAATATGTCTCCTGTCACGGAACTAATTTAGCCGGTTCATCACTAGAAACCCCTACTCTAGCCACCTCAACAAAAATATAGTCTTCAATCATTGTGTGATCAGAACCTTGGGAAGTCTAAAATCTAACCTTAACAAACAATAGACTTAGTTATTTCTTTCGTTCCCTAGAAAAGGAACCAACTTCACGGAGAGGCGTGTCAATTTCCCCATTTTTGGTTGGTGCTATCTCTATGGCTGGTGAGCTATAATTGAATAAGAAATTATACCTTATTAATCACATTAAGGAAACTTAACTTTAAGTTATTATGATTTTTTATATGCCTTGTGGTGTTTTTGTTGACTCCATCTTTTTATATTGAATAAATCATAGACAATGTACCATATCTTTATGATTAGTATTATAAATTTCTAATTTTATATGCAGTTATATTATTTTAAGATTCATTAAATATAAGTGGTCATGAATTTTTATATAAATATAAAGAGGATTGGGTGTTGCAAGGGTCATCAACGATGTTGAATAGTAGATTAAAGTAGGAAAAATAGGCAAATTTTTCCATCGATTTTTTTGGACCGAATTTCGTCCAATTTTCATCCGAGGGTCAAGTTCACCCATCACTTTTAACTTGGACCAATTTAGTCCTCCAACTATTATTTTCAGATTCAATCTCATCCTCATCCTAGTTGGCCATCCACGTTGGCATGCCATATCAACGTAGGCATGTGTTCCGTTGAGTGATGAGTACCGTATGTCATATATGCCCTTTGTTATTCACTCGTATCAACACTCTCAAATTATTTTATCCACTCAAATGTCATGAAATGTTGTTAGGAAGAATACCATTGTTAGTTCATTTTCTTGGACACATGGCATTTTCGTATGTTTTTCTATTGTAATTGCCGGTGGCCTCTCGATGGTGTTGGAGTAGCTATGTAGCCAATGTCAATTTAATTATGACTACAACGTGGTGAATGCAAAATGTCTATGGCCTTCTAGTCTCTTAGATTTAGCATGGAATTTGAATGGAAAAGTGAATTGAGCTTGTCCAAATTAGAGAATAATATAACAAGGGGCATATAAGACATTTGGTATTGATGACTCAGTGAACATGGCATGCCAATGTGAATGGCCGATTAGGACGACGGACGAGATTGAGCTTGAAAACATAAGTTGGAGGACTAAATTGGTCCAAATGAAAATTGAGGGACGAACTTGACCCTCGGGCAAAATGTGAGGGATGAAATCACCTATTCTGCCATTAAAGTAGTATTCCAACCCAACTTCTAGCCATCTTCTTTTCCTAGTTTTTCATCATTTGTTTTAAGAAAACACAAAGCTCTAGAACTCAATTAAGGATGAGGTGGGTGCTTGAAGATCTAAGGTGGGAAAGGTAGTTGGATGCCCCCATTATCAATTGGTGAACAGGTACTGTGTATTAGTATTCTTCCCATGAGGCAATATTAGGATGATTGTCAGCATTTGTCTGATTTTACTATTTCGGGGCCAATTTGGAATGATTGTATTTAAGTTTTAGCTTAGGTTTTGAATAATAAGTAACACGATGCATAATCTATATGAATTTAATATCGATATACTTGAGCAATTTTATTTTATTTTTATTTAATTTTTTTAGTTTTACAAGGAGTGTACAAGGTCCATAACAGAGATCTTCAACATTGAAATAGATTAATTTAACTACAATTCTTGCATTTGCAAGACGAAAATAGTAAATATTCAAGTACATTCTATGGTTACACCACAAAGAGGGTGAATCCATGGAAGTCCGACCTGTTTAGAAACCACACTTCCCATTGAGACCTAACCTATTCATGGGTGGAGAACAACATACTAGATTAATCGGGGACATTGAGAATATTGCTTGAAAGGTTAGCTAGTAGAATGATGTTGTGAACTTTGTCAGTCTCCCCTTACAATGCAAGTCATGAATTCGTGCCCTATGATTAACTCTACCTACCTCATTCAAAATGGTAGGCTTCCACCTTCTTTGAAAGCTCCACTTCATTTACCAGTGCAAAGACAATTATAATTCTTGTGCCTTCTCCACCACCAAGTATCGTTTGACGGATCGAGCTCTAATATCCTTCATTCTTCCCAAATGTGAGCATAAATTATTGCACCTTTTAGCTTGGCTAATAGTTTGGAGAAGGAGGTGTTGAAAACCATATTGAGAATGCTCATCATTAACTGCACAACATCATGACTAATGACAACCATAAGACAAGATTCCATGCAACATGGAGTATTCATAGAAAATTTGGTTGTTGATGTGCGGCGTAGAGAAGATGATGGTTATGAAGGGCACAACCCACACACAACATCACTAATAATGATGTGTCTTGTTATGGGAACAAATGAGATAGCTCATATGTTTATAAGTCCATCAACACATCTATTGGACTGCCACAGATCGTTGACACAAAAAATGTATCTACAAGCAAATGGGAGAGTATAATCCATTGTAGCATGCATAGATGCACCATCTAGCTAGCTAGCTAGCTAGCTCACAACCTCTTGTAACACTCACACATCAACCTCGAGGCATGTGTGACAGTCCTGCTTAAAAATAGCCATAGATGTAGACACCACGGAATTAGCATTATCATAGGATAGAATGGTGAAGCCCTTTAGCATGGTGACGGAGGAGAGCAGTCCAAAGAGATCACTAGGTTTGTAACCAAGTAGATGTAAGCAACAGCTACTCATGACGGCGTACTAAAATAGGCCAAAACGAAGTGAACTACTCCCATATGGACAAAGGGCATTCCTTTTCTACATGTGCTTTTACAAGGACTAATGATGTCCATAGAAAATCTTGGTGGAGGTTGTTTTTTCATGAATATATGTTTTTAGCTGCTAAGCAAGGTGTAAAGAAGATAATAGAAGGAAATCACTCCTTGACCCCTTGGCCGTATTTATATTTATTGGCCTCCAAGGTCCGAAGGGAACAATTACAATTACACCCCTACATATCATCACATGGTCCAAACATGGGACATGAGAGTACAAGTTCTACCATACAAACCCTAGCTTCATGACATTGTATTGTAGACCTTGTCCATTATACATATTCTTGAATGTGTATTGCCAGTGTTCTCTATTTGCTTATACAAATAGATCTACTTCAAATGATACCATTTGGGAAGTTATTGATTTTCCCTAGTGGATCGTATTCATGCTTCTTTCATCCTTGAAAGACATCTTCAAGCCAAGAACCCCTCAAAGGATGTTTGAATGTGGAGCACCTTCAAGGGAACTTGATTGAACTTGCTCCACCATGGCAATAGCAGTGTTATCATCCATCAACCCTAGGGGTGCCAAATCAAGCTTATGGATGGCGATCACGCTGTGACCGAGGGATCTCATCTTTGTACATCATCCCGGTCATACCCATGCTTGCCACATTCCCCCCTCGATGCACATGAGCATGTTGGAGCTGCTGAATTAGCATTGCTGGTACGTCATCAGCTGCCACGACTACATTTGAGACTCCGTGCTGAGATTTGGCCAACATAGTTGCCTACACTTACTATAGGTGGTATGCATAGGATCATAGCACCTGTCAAACAACAACAACAACAACAACAACAACAACAACAACAACAACAACAACAACAACAACAAGCAACACCTAGTAGTCACCCACACCCTACGGCATTGGCAGACAATTCACTGGGATTTATCAATAGTAGAATACTTAGTTGGGTGTCTATGGTGGCCGATGCATCTGTGTGATGACTGCTTGCATAGGTCTTGTCAAGGAGAGTCGTCAGCATCCTGCGCATCGAGGACCCATGAGACATGAAATTCATGGAAGGAAAGAATAATGTGGAAGGTGTTGTTGTGTGGGAATCAGAAAGTGTAGTGGTTTCCAAGATTTCAATACAACCTTTGTAGGGGGATAACAAATCAGAACGTGATTATAATTTGGGAGGAATAAGGTAACGTGGGATGGAAGAGAAAGGAGAGGAGGTAATGTAGGATGGAAGAGAAAGGGGAGGAACCATTTGGAAAATAGACCGCTTGTTGAATGGGACGATAAACTAGAAAATGGACAGATGCATTGCTTGCTTTAGAAGTAGTATAGATATTTAAGCCTTGGGCCCACCATCTCCAAAAGTTAAAGCATCAAGGTCTTTAATTGAATTATGTCCTAGAAAAAATACACATTGTGATTCCCTAACTATTGTGGGTTGGAATTAGCCTAGACAACATAGAGTAGACTACAAATTGCCCACTACTACCACATAAATTTCTCAACCAATTCTCTATTTTCCCTCCTGCTGGCCAGAACACTCTAGCCTCCCAAACTCTTTTCTCACTATACAACTATTTCCATAATGTTGCACACCATAATTGTTCTTCTTGATGGTGAGCCATGCTCTCAGCATAGAGCTCTTCCTCAAGGGTTTGATAAGCTACCTGTAACGACCTTGGTTAATCAGCCGAGTTAATCTTCAACCAAAAGTCTCTAATCCCGTTGTCCCAGCTCTCCTGAGCTTAAGCGCTCAAAACCGGTTCTCAGTCTCGACCCCTGAAAACCCAACCTAAAACTGCCGGTTCATCTCTAAGTTCAGAGGCAGTGTTCCTTCCCATCTTGGAGCAGTGGAGAAACCGAGACTGACTGGTGGACCCAAAATCTTTCCCCGGATCTCCCGAGGCAGACACGCCTGAGCAGCATGCGCCGTTTCAGAGCTTCCCCGCCGGGTGGCTCAACTCCTCCGACGTCCGCCGCCTCGCCCAGTCGCCGGTCGCAGCGGAAGCCCCTTGCAACCCTTTTCTGCCTCGCCTCGTCTTGCTCGCGCCCTCACCGGCCATGCCAAGGTGCCCTGTCGCCACCGTGGCAGAGTTTTGCCGCTACTGCGTCAGACCGCCTCGCGACCCGCGCCCATCATCTCGCCCGGATCCCCAGCTGCAAGCCCCGATGCCTTCTGGTTTTTCCGCCTCTCAACAGTTGCGCCGCCCACGAGCTCGCTCCGCGATGATACCTCCCCCGCCAACCCCGACTCCGGCCGCGATAGCTCCTTTTCCCGCCTCGCCAGTAATGTGCCCCGGCATGCCGCTGTTTCGTGCTCGCCCGCGCCGCTGCTCGCCCTATCACTTCGCCTACTGCAATCACGCTGGCAGCGCCTTTCTCCCTATCACACGCCAGTCAAATCCACCGCTCGACGCGACCAGACCACGCTCACCTCCACCAAATCTAAATCCTGGCAAAGCCGCGCCTGCGCTGACCTTGTCTCCTGTGTCCAATGGCCGAAGACCCTGTCTCCAAGGCTCTGTTCTGTCTCCCATCGCCGCTCAATCGCCGCCATGGCAGCGCACTTCATCCCTTCTCTTCCTGGTCTTCGTGCTGCTCGAAATCTCTCTCTTCCGCGCAGCTATAAAAGGGAATACCAGAGTCCCACCGGAGTTTCCTTTGCCATCGCTGTTTCGCCGCCCATACTCTGAGTGCACTTGAGCACTTCTGCTGAGCTCTTGAGAAGTTCCCCTCTCCGCTCAAACCCGCTTCTCCCCCCCCAATCCACCAAGCCGTCTGCTCCTCCACATTGTGCTAGAGCTTTCTTGTTGCCCACAAGAAGCTCCGCCACCGCCGGAGCACCGTCAAACCTCGCCGCCGCTCAAGCCTTAGTGCTTTAGTCTTTCCGTCCAAGTCTGTTCCTTCCCGACCCCAAACCTTCACCAGTAGACCTGAAGGTAAGCTGCCGACCCCTTTCCGGTTCGTCCGACCCCTTTTTCCATCTCGCCCGACCCTGTCTATTTCGCCGACCCTTATCCACCTCGCCCGAGGGCTCGGCTGTATCTTTTTCCTTGATCCGAGAGTATCTGTGTAAATTATCGAGGACTTCTCTATGTTAAGTCTGAGGACCCCAGCACAGTTATTCCTTAAGTTTAAGGGTCAGATCATGAGTTTATCCCCACCCGACCCTTTTATCCTGTTCTCCACCAGCTAAAGTTGAACTCCCCCACCTTTTCTGTAGCTTTGCTACAAGTGTCTGAGCTTTAACTTGCAAGTGTTGTTGAATTAGGGGGTGTTTGGGAGAGGGGTGCTAAATTTTAGCATCCCCATTTTAGTCACTTTTAGCCACTAGTGCTCCCAAACACCTAGGCTAAAATGGAGGGGCTAAATTTTAGCCCCCCATAATCCATTAGCCCCTCAAGAGGTGCTAAAATGGACTAAAGGGGCTAAAAGTGGTCCCCCTTATCCAAAATTCCTCCCCTTGCCCCTCTCTCTCTCCTCCTTCTCACTCCTCCAACATGGGTAAATAGGTTTTTTGTCAACATAAGTGCTAAACTTTAGCCCCTTACCCAAACACCCCAAGGGCTAAACTTTAGCCTCAATATTTGAGAGGGCTAAAGTTTAGCCCAAGGCTAAATTTTAGCCCCTCCTTCCAAACAAGGCCTTAACCGTCTAAGTGCTAAATACTGCTTTTGCATTCGTGTAGAGTTACATCTCGCCGACGGCACCTACGAGCTACACCCAGCGCCTGAAGACGGAGCTGTAGCAGAGCCGCCAATCCCAGAAGCCAAAGTAGCACCAGCTGAAGACCAGTTCCCCTCCCCTCCACTTGAAGGCAAGTCCCGGAGCATGCACCCAACTTTCTAAACTTGCACATGCCTTCCTTCTCATGATTGTGCATTTACGTATAGGAGTTGTTTGCAACCCTAGATGCATGACATAGTTCCTTTGATCTGAACACTAGTCTGTTGGGTTCGAGTAGTGGCAATGCTTAAATAGGACTTGGTAAAAGTTGAGTGATTGCCTGTCACTCACAGTTATAGGAGTTGGTTGTTCTCTTTTGTTTACAACTATAAGGACAATGGACGGGGCAGGGTTTTGGTGAAATCTTTTGGTGGTCGGCTGATCGTCCCGTTTGTTTACTCAATCTGTTAAGGCCCGACAGTGGTGGTGTTCGTGATCAAGTGTTTGAAAGTACTAACCTCATACCTATTATGGGATGGGGAAGCCTAGTACCTGATTGAATCTAAACGTGAGTGGTTCGATCCACTGTCTCTGGAATGAAGTTCTCCTGCGGCCGCACGTGGTGGCAAGTGTGGTCAAAGAACGGCAGAGGCCAGGTCTGTGGAACATTGCACCAAGTGAAGTGGGCCCGACACGGGTTAGGGTATTGATGGGGAAGGCTGACACAGGAAGCGACCCTGAGTGGTGTGCGGATGTCATGAGGTTAGGTTCACCATGCATGGTTAAAGAACTCGAGTCGATTCGTCTACCTCTCATAGTTTGAGACTGCTTGATCGCTATGCTACACTGAGTAATAAAGGAGTCTGATGATGACATGACCTTGATGTTAAGCTTGTATACATAAAGTTGGATCTCTGATTGCCTAGTATAAGTTGCCAACATAGACTGGTTAATGAACTTAGAATCTGAGCTAAAACTTTGAAAGCAAGGACTTAACATAGCCGCTTTTGGCAAACAAAACCCCTCAGCCAAAGAGCCTTGCATGTCTAGACGTGGTGGAGTAGTTTTCCCACCAGTCGGTTAAGTCTTGTTGAGCTTAGAAGCTCAGCCTTGTTTGTGGCTTCTCTTTTCAGGTGAAGTTGAAACTTCCAAGCTTGCTGTTGGCACTTGGCCGCCCTAGCTTCCTCCTGGGTGGACGGTCGAGTGGGATCCTTCCTCGGACGGTGGGGAATGGGATCATTGATGTCCTGTCTGGCCTCACCAGGGACATCCGACCCCGACGATAGCTTCCATGATGTTTTTACCTTCTGTTATTTTCCTTCATAACTTGTAAAACTCTGATTTTTAACTAGTGTGCCAGGAATTGCTAATCAAATGGTGGATCTGTTGTATTCTCTGGAACCACTCATCTTCGTATGAGTTATGCTAACTCGGTCCTATTAAGTGGTTAAATCGGATGAAATCCGACGGCACATCGAGTTAACTTGATTAAGGCATGAGTATCGCGTGTCAAGCGACTTAACCGTGCTTTAGTTAAGTTAATCCGAGGTGTTCCGCCACAGCTACCACACATCAAGCATGCCCTTTAATGATGGAAATAACCCACATGCATGGTGTCCTCCAATGATGGCACTACCCCTAGCTTCTTCCCCAACGTGGTGTCCTAGTCGTTATATGTCATCAACTCAATAGTGGGCCCCCAACGCCCTTTTCACTCATGGCTATTGAGAGTTGCCTAACACCATATAGCAGCTTTAGAAAAATAAGTTTTCCCAGGTCATAAGACAAGGGGTATTTTGTAAAAGTGAATTTGAAAATAAAAATAGCTTCTCAAGGTCACAATACAAAAGCAACTTATGCAAAACATTGTGCCTAAACAAACAGGTCCTAAGTTTACACTTTAAATTAAATGCATAATCAAATGCATGCATCTTGAATACAATTATATGGCACTTAGGAAGCAAAAAAGTCAGGCAACTTACAAATATAAAAAATTGATATAGTCTTAGCAACTTCATTTTGGATAAAACTTAGAGGTTTGTGCATCTATGCATATAAATCCTTATAGGACTTTACTCACCTTAGCTCATTTTTATAACATTTTACCACAAATTTTAGATAGTGAATTTTGTATGAATATTCATAATATTACTAATATTATTAATAAGGTCCATTACTCTATTAATTTTGTATCAAACACATATCTAGGAACATATATTCATATGCTCCCATGCATTAGATATCAAATTCTACCTCCATTAATGTTTGTTGTTGGAAACTACAACTACCAATACATATCCAGAAACAAAAGGCTAGAATAAAAAGGAGGTTTCCATATGTTGTTCAAAACTTCAAGATACAACAAAACTTAACCACTTACCCAGTCATGTCTATTAGTCCCATCAAACCTTTCCTTTATGAATGCCTGCCAGTCTTCAACATTGCATAGAGGATTCTCCTTCAACCACACAGGTATTGGGACCTCCTGGAGGCCAAAGAAAACATCATCATCAGTACTTGAATCTTCCATTGAACTTTGGCTTGTTAGGGGGGTTTCACTAGTTATAGGTGCTAGAAGAGAGTAAGGGAATGGAAATAGGCAAAGACCGGTGTGCATCTCATGGGAATAACTGAATATATAGGGGAGAAGGAAGAACTGATTTGGCTATAATAGATGTGTGCATCTAGAAGATTTTATAGCATTTACTACATAGCTGTGATTTGGCTATAATTTTCCTTGTTTGGAGTCCCACAATCAATGCTAGGTTGCCAGGTTGCAAGTCACAACACATAATCTACCCTATGGATTGAAAGAAGGTAGCAGCTAGACTATTTTTTCCTGCAATAATTAATGCTCTTTATGGTCTTCAGCAGAGCCAATCTAGCTATAACATATAATATCTCTACAGTCCATCCCCCTAACATTATTTAATTCCTCAAAAGATCTCTCCATATCCATCTACATCACTTAGATATGATTTGGATCCCTGCAATCAATATTAGGTTGGAAGGCACAGCTTCAGTGATGCCAAATCTATAGTCTACAATATCTATACAATCCATTCCTGAAAACGTTATTTAATTCCTTGAAGATCTCTCCATTCATTCACACCCCGCAAACAAGGAAATCATTTATTTTTTTCTATAATCAATACTTTATATACTCTTTAAAATAGCCAATTCTATAATTTATAATATATATATGAGTTATCCCCCACAAAAATTATTCATTTCCTCACAAGATCTCTCAACATTCATCCATGGCATTAAAATATGATAATTGTGTGATCTTCATCACTCATTTAGATCTAGCCATTCGTATTATTTTTCATGCAATCCTTATTTGTTGGATCATATTTTTCCTCTCGTGCCTCTCTTAAAAGTACGGGCTCACTAAGAAAACAAAGTACTATGTGCTCTCCATTGGCTCACTGAGAGCATTCTTTGCCTCCAATGCCATGGAGGCACTAAGTGTTGTCACAACCCAAAATCAATCTCCATCTAGCTAGACCATCCACTTGTTCATTGTCTTCCAATTCTTCACCTTGCCATCTCTTAGGCAATGTAAATGCCGGTTGAGGTGCCTCATGGAAAGAAGGAATAGGCGGAAGACAAAGACGTGTGGCTCAAGGAAAGATACAAATTAGAGGAAGAAGTCAATGCATAGCTATGATTTGGTTGAGCAATGTACAAAATTGCCTTGTTTGGAGCCCTGCAACCAGTACTAGGTTCCAAGACACAACAAAAGACCTAATCTAGTAGCCCATCATTTAATTTTGACTCTCAATACTTTCAATTGCTACGGAGTCACCATACCTACCCTCACCATTGCAGATGCCAACTAGCATATCAGCTCCTTACAGGCCACCACGCCATGCCTCCTTTCCATCATTGTAGTATGGCATCATAAACACACTACTTCCACCATGATCATCACTAGGTGATGTTGTGGTTGCTGTTAAGCTCGCTAAGAAACTCAATGCCTAGCTATAGGGTGTCGTTGCAGCGAAGAGATCTAAAGTGGTTGGAAGAGGTGGTGAGGTCAATTGGTCAAGCCACAGTGGAGCACGTTCATGCCTTCTTGGATGAACATGGTCTTTTTGGGTGGGTACTAGTGACCGAAGACGAGGATAGGTGTGACCTCACTAAGGACTTCTCGAGCTAGGCAATCTTGACACACATGTCGAGTTGCTCAAGGGGACTTTATTTGTGATGGCAAGGTTGTACTTCTTGCATTGTCATGGTGCACGTTTCATAAGAGTCAGGCCTCCATGACATGGAATACCATGTTGCAATCCCTGAGATGGTGCACATCAAGGCAGGCTTGGCTGAATCTTGCTGCATGGAGCTCAGGCATGTGAAGCGTCCAACGCGGATGCGGTAGCGAGGAAGAAGGATGCTGATGAGGTGTCGCATGATGGCAGCGGTCGACATGGGATAGATCAGGGTCCATCAGGGCAATGATTTATTTGGATTGTGAGGGAGAGGCGAGGCAAGGTGTGAAAGAGAACTACACATAAGTTATTAGGTGATTTAGATCCCAATTATAGTTATCTCTGCATAAACCAAGCAAAACAAGGAATCATTTATTATGTATCCTCACCGGTGATCACATACCATTTATGTTTGTGATTCAATTTGTGAACCAAAAAGTGTTTTCAGTATCATTTCTGATCTCACAATGCCTTGATTTCTGCTAAAGAGGATCGGAAACAGAATTTGAGTCATTGCTCAAACATATCGCTATTAGAGTAATGCAAACATATTACGCAATAATTTTCAACTGAAATGATTCAAAATATATTAATAACAATGGATTATATGAGTTCTGAAAAGGAACAAATTATAGGTTGGAGAAAGAATATCCACTAGAGGTTATAAGGAAACTAGTGAAAAAAAGAAAGAAAACAAAGATGAAGGAGGAAATGAATAGGAAAGGAAAAAAAGAAAAGGAAAAGAAAGAATGTAGCTTATATTAATGGGTGAGGCCAACAGTGACCCACCTTTGGGACAACACCTGTTGCAGAACTCCGCAATTGAAATTTGAAGCAAGGTATCTTTTTAAGTAGGAAGTGGACAAACTAGATTTTAATTCGTGAATTGAATTTGAATGGTTGAGTTAGAAGACTCAAAACAAAGATAAAGAATATTGCTTAGCCATATAGTCCCTTTGTCTTAATGAATGATGTTTGGGTCAAGATAATAAGTTTTAAACATTACTTGTTTAAGGAGGGATGAGGTATTTATTAGTAAAGTACGAAGAAGCAGGTTTGCTTCTGGTAGTTTCTTTGAAAAAGAAAGGTTGATTCTCTTTTCTTTCTCGACTTGGGGTGCTCAAATTTTTCTGCTTTTATTCTACATATTTATGATGCTATACATTTAGTGGTAGGCGACGTGCCTCTTAGTGTCGAGTGAACTCTTCATCGAAAAAGGAAAACCTTATGTTTGAGGGATAGGGACATAGAGCTAAGGTGCGCATGCATTTTTCAAAAAATCATCCCCTATACAGTGCAGGTGCTTCTCTATTTATAGGTATAGGAGTCATTTATTTTTCCCAAAATGTCTTTGCTCACATGCTACATTTTCGGAATATGCCTTACAAATTAGTAAAAAGAAAGTAAGTAAATCCGACTTGTATCCTTCATCGTGGTCATGTTTCTCACACCGCTCTGCTGACCTTTAGCTCCTCATTCGTTTGTTATTGCTCGTAATAGGCCTGCAATAGCTTTCACACATCTGAAGATGATGGTGATGCCCGCGCTAGCTGATGACTCCTCCAACCGACCCTGATGGCACCCTATATACAAAAAAAAGATAAGAATTGTTTGATTGGGCCTACAAAGGTCAACCGACATGGAAGTCGGCCATTCTGCGAAGGTAATGAACCGTGTCAGTAATAACCTCTGAGCGAGGGTGTCTCCCTTTGTCTAGATCTCCAACATTGCCCATCGACAGCGAGGCATCTGTGGTGACTTCGTCAATCTCAAGGTCAACTGGCTCAGTATCTCAAAGGTGCTCGTAGGGATAAGATTTGCGCGTGTGTATTCATAAGGGTGAGTATGTGTTGGTACATATGAGCATTGCCATTTGTATTTTGATTCGAAAAAAAGAAAGTAGGCATTGTATAGTGGTGACAGCTAACGGTCGTCCAAGACAGGTCACAGCGCTCTCAACTTCGTTGCTTAGTTGTTTACAGCCGCTCACTCAACTCCGTTGCTTGGTTGCTTACAACCGCTCAGGGGTGAAACCAGAAATATGGGATAGGGGAGGCTGAGACCTCCTACCGAGGCCAGTGCTACTTGGGCTTCTGGTGACCACCCCAGGCCGAATTCCATATTCTTTCGGTAAACTTCGATACCTGAGTAAGCTAAACCTTGAGGACAACAAACTCGAAGCGAAAGACAGTCGAGACCGGGAATTCCTAGATGCCTTAAGCAACTGTAGTGTTCTGCAGTTGTTCTCGGTTTATGGAAATATGCTACAGGGAGTACTGCCAAATTATGTCGGTAACCTTTCCTCCGGTTTAAATGTCCTGTTGTTTGGTAAGAATAGGTTATCTGGGTTAGTCCCCTCAAGCATAGGCAACCTCCATAACTTGACTGACCTTGCACTTGATACCAATGATTTCGCTGGTATAATTGATGGATGGATTGGAAGGCTGACAAACCTACTAGGTTTGTTTCTTAACGGGAATGGTTTCACTCAGCAGATCCCATCTTCTATTAGCAATCTGACCAAGTTAAAAACACTATATCTTGCTGATAATCTATTCGACGGTCCAATACCATCCAGTTTAGGAAGCCTTCCACAACTCTCATTGTTAGACCTCAGTTACAACAACCTCCATGGCAATATACCACAAGATATTTTACATTAACCACAATGGTCGAGTTAGTGTTATCCCATAACAAATTTGAAGGATTAATACCTGGGGTCAGCAATCTCCAGCAACTAACAAAACTAGACCTTTCGTCTAATAAGCTTACAGGGGAGATTCCTACAACTCTAGGCACATGTCAGGAGTTGGGAACAGTCCGACTGGATCAGAACTTTCTCTCAGGAAGCATTCCAACATCTCCAGGAAATCTTAGCAGCTTGACCATCCTCAACCTTTCGCACAACAACTTGATGGGTACTATCCCAGCTGCTCTATGCAACCTACAAGTTATCAATCAGCTAGATTTGTCTTACAATCATCTCATGGGAGAAGTGCCAAAAAGCGGAGTGTTCAAAAATGTTACAGCTGTTACACTCAATGGCAATCAGGATCTCTGCGGTGGAGTATTTGAGCTGCATATGCCTGCATGCACTGTTGTTTCTCGGCATACAGCAAGATTAAAATTTTGGGTTAAAATATGTATCCCCATTTTTGGTTTTGTGGCGCTATTCATATTATCGTTATGCCTTATACTTCAATGCAAGAATTCCTTCATAATGCAATCACCGTTGGTTTCTTCTAGTGAGAAATTTTGTAAAGTTTCCTACAAGGATCTAGTTCAAGCCACAGAGAATTTCGTAGAGTCTTTGATTGGGAGGGGAAACTATGGTTCAGTTTATAGAGGAAAGCTAATCCAAGCAAACATGGTTGTGGGCTGTGAAGGTTTTTGACATGAACATGTAAGGCGCTGATAGAAGTTTCATGTCAGAGTGTAAAGCTTTGAGGAGATGTGTACAGTTTTGGGGTATTGATGGCAGAGACACTAACAGGGAAAAGGCCAACAGATTCTGTGTTCTGCAATGGAGTAAGCATTGTTAACCTTTATCGAGAAGAATTTTCCAGACCAGATACTTCATATCCTTGATGCTCAACTCCAAGAAGAATGCCAGGAGTTTTCTGGAGCAGATTTGGAAGAAGATAACGCAGTCTACTCATGCTTGTTAAGGCTGCTAAGAGTGGCACTTTCATGCACATGTCAGGCCCCTAATCACCGTATGAACATGAGACAAATTGCTGCAGAATTGCACGCAATCCAAACATCATATATGTTGTGGACAAATGTGTTATGTGTTAGTAGGATAACAGAGCTACTAATATTTTGCTATTAATACAAGTCATGGGTATATTGCTCCAGGTAATGTTTCTTTTTTTTTCTGTCGATACCATTCTCGACTAACCAAAACCCTTATTTGCTCGAATAACCTTATGTTGCACTTTTCAATTGATATTCAGAGTATGCTTGAATGCAGAATATTTGAATATCTGGAGATATGTGGACTTTTGCAGTACTGTTGGAGTTACTAAGAGGAAAGGTGTGAAAGACCAACTGATCCTATGTTCTGCAGTGAACTTACTGTTGTTGAAATTGTCGAGAGGAGTAATCAAGATGACATGACTTAGCACATGTCTCCAAGTCTAGCTGTGCTTATTGTCCCTGATGAAAGTGGAACTTCCTTGCGAACACCAGGTTCCTACTTCCTAGTGAGCAAAGGAACATGAGAGAAACATCTGCAAAATTGCAAGCAATCAAAACGTCATATAGGTCTTGGAGGGGAAGCTAAGCATGCTTCATTAATATCATATCATGCCAGATGCTTCGATACTTGTAGCTGCCACTTTGTTGCTCTTTTGATTCCAAAGCCACATTGGAATTATCTTCTACGGCACTGAAAAATTACATGATGACTGTCACGTTTGTCAAAGATGAGCCCACAATTCTTTCACATTGAAAAGCAACTGAAGCAAACACGAGTTGTTCTCAGGGCAAGACCAAACAGCAGCCAATATCAAAAAAGGCACCGTCAGAGGCGTGGTTATTCAATTTTCCACCAAAACCTAGCATAAGAACTCAACGGGAAGAATAATCCATATCCCTTTGACAAAACTTGAGATAAAAATAATGCAAACACTGGTCTGACATTGCCCCCCAAATCAACGAATCAGCACCTCGGTTTGCTACCGCCCAACGCCAAACTCTCAAAAACAGAAGACCAAAAACTGGATCACCATGAACCGCGCATATGGCAAGGCCACAGAAACGCTCTTCACAGCTAAAGGCGCGTACGCGAAGACCAATCTACCTGGACTGCGCGAACGCACCCTTGTGGCGGGGTCGCGGGGACGTGGGAGGAGCCGGCGGAGCAAGGACGGGATCGTCGTCTGCGCCGGGCGCCGGCGCGGTTGGGCGGACGAGAGGACTGTCACGGTGTGTGTGTAGCGGTCTGTCGCGGGCCTGCAAAACATCTTTTGAACCGTGGGCCGTACACGTCTGTCGGCCGACATGGACCACAGTGGCATCGTGGCCAGTCCTTAGTGTACAGTTTTTATTCCCGTGTCATCAAGATTGGAAATTTGGTAAGTGTACCTGTTAAGTGTTAAGGGGATGAAACTCCTCCCACGTATGATAAAACTCTCACATTCTCACTCCTCATAAAGATCTTTTCAAGTCAGTAAAATTGTTGATATGGCACATAATTTAATACCTATGAAACTCTCCATGAAATTTCCACCGAGACTGATCTTAGTGAGATGAAAGCTTCCAAAATCGTCTAAAGAAGTAGTATTGTCTGTCCTCGACTCTAGGAAATTGACAAAAATGACATTTCTTGCACTTCTATAAAAATACTCAGACGCGGATGTTCGTAGGCGTGCACACTCTCACGTATGAATGCCTATTGAAGATTGACCCGGCAGGTCTTCGCTTAACAAAGTCACCAGGTATGTGTCTTGTCAGCGTACCACCAAGAGAACAGTCATGACAAGCCTGAGAATCGAGCTCACATAAGCAAAGTTAAACCTAACCAATTGTACTGTGCTTAATTCATAGCAATTTTTTAGATTTGCCAGGTCATCTTTAAGGGGAATGATTGAAATGACCAGAACGAAGTGTTAGTTTTTTCATGGTTTTTTATTATTGAGCCGATAAAAGTGTCTGAACTAGCTTTTTTCTCAGGCTCTCGCCATAGTGCCTTACTCGAGCCCTCTTCTTATCCAAATCCCTTTACATACGCAAACAAGTTACATTATATTATTGACAAAGAATTTGCTGGTCAAATACCTCTACCACAAGTCCACAACTCAAATGGAAGAATTCTCCCCTGATAAAGAACCAACCAAAATTATATTTTTAAAAAGAAAGAAATCCGTTACTTCGCCTCCCTCGACCGCATCAGCAAACTAGCAATCCCAATTGCACGGTGCCAGTCTAGAAAAGTTCAAATTCTGGACCAGTTTTGAATGGACCATGGCCGGCGATCAATGGGGCGGCCGGTAGTAGCTGTAGGCGCTGTAGAAGGTCTGCATCGTGGTGAGCAGCAGCAGGAACACAGCGGCGACGACGGAGACGATGGCCCACGGGTTGCTGAAGTAATTGTGCTGCAGGCTCGCCACCCACGTGCTCCACTTGTAGTCGTAGTACCTGTTCACCTGGTCCGACAGCCCCGACAGGTAGCTGTCGTTGATGTCGAACACCACCTCGTCGCAGAGGCGGTTGAAGAGGTCGGCCACCTCGGCGTCGCTGCCGAGCCAGTGCTCGATGATGCCGCGGTCGTGCAGGTACTTGACGTCCTCCGCCGAGTTGATGAGGTTGTCCATGAAGATGGCGTAGGAGGTGATGTTGTTGCCGCCCGGGGCGTCGATGTCCGTGATGTGGCACTGCTCGAACGCGATCAGGTTCAGGAACAGAGACTTGGTGCCGTCGTGGATGAGGATGCGCGGGATCTGGAGCTCGCCGTTCTCGAACTTGATGTCCCAGAACCGGTCCGTGTTGCGGCGGCGGCAACGGATGCCGGCCTCCCGGAGCTCCGACACGCAGTGCACGAACTGCTGCCGCCGCTTGTCGGCCACGCGCCGGAGGCCGGACCACTTCTTGAGCCACAGCCGCGCGGGGGGTGGCGGCATGGGCTGCAGGCCGGCGCTGAGGAGGCTGCGCCGGAACACGTCGAGGCAGTGGAGCATCGGGTCGGACAGCGGGTCGAACGCCGCCGCGGCCGCGGCGGCGCCGACGGACGACTCGAGCTTGGACCGGTCCTTGCGGAGCAGCGGCGCGTCGGTGGGCATGAGCGGGTCGAAGAACCGCACGGCGAGGCTGGCGACGGCGCCGTTCTGCTCCGGGTTGCCGAGCTGGATCCCCAGCAGGAGGTCGAGCACGAAGAGCGGGATCTGGTTCTCTAGCAGGATCATGTCGTTGCGCACGGCGTGCATCGCGCCGCGCATGGCGAAGATGGGGTCGTGCCGCGAGTAGCCCAGGTCGTCGACGAACCCCTTCCCGCCGTCCAGCGCGCCGCGGAAGAGCTCGAGCACAAATGTCCCGTCCAGGACGAGGCACTCGGCGAGCTCGTTGCTCCCCATCCCAGCGGCGCGGCCCTCGTAGCAGGCGCGCACCCGGTCCTCGAGCGCGCGCACGGCGCCGAGGTACGCCGTGACGTCGTGGCCCGTGCGCTTGAGCACGTGGTGCAGCGCTCGCCACTTGTGGCGGTCCATCTCACGCAGGCGGCGCCGGCCGTGGTGGAGCGGGCCGATGGACACCGCCTGCGGCGTGTAGGCGCGCTCCTCGCCGTCGCGGAGGCACTTGGGGACGCGGTACACGGAGAGGCGCGCCCAGGGGCACGCCGCCTCCTCGGCGCGCGCCTGCGCCAGCTTCCCGCGGATGGCGATCACCCATTCCGAGTCCTGCGGCTTGGGGCTGTGCGCCGGGGACTGCGCCCGCGACCGGGGCGGCCGGTCCTGCTCCGGCTGGCGGCGCTGGAGCGGCGTCGGCGGCGGCGGCGACGCGGCGCCGTTCGTGAGCGGCAGCGGCAGGTCCTGCGGCGGCGGCGGGGACTTCTGGAGGTTGGCGTCGACGGCCTCCCTGAGCTTGATGGTGATGAGGTACCAGCTCAGCACATCCTTGTTGAAGACGGCGACCATCGGTGGCGAGCGGCGGCTGGGCTCGAGGTCTCGAGGGTGTGGCGTCTCGTGGCTGCCAAGTCTGACTGATTCTGGGCCCGGGACGAAGGGAGCGAGCTGGCCAAGGCAAGCAATGATGGGCGGTGCGTGGTGGTAATGTGCGAGCGATGCATGGTGATCGGGATGTGGATGTGTGGAAATCTGTCTCGCGTTGCTTGTCTGCTAAAAAAATAATAGGATTTGAACGTGTAAACAAACACAAAAGAATGGATTTATCCAACCATCGCAGCGTGCTATTATGTCTCATAATAAGCACGGCCCACAGCGTTGACCCAAGAAAGAACCTTCCGATGCTTGTTGGCTGTTACTCTTAACAACCTCATCGTCGTCTACTCGTCTTGTTGCACACAGAACGCATGAAACCGCCACGAATCCGCTGATGCAGAGCGCGGGTAGCAAAAAGCCATAACCTGACATCGTGTATGGATACGACTCCGGGCTCAAAACAAAAGCGAAGCTTTCTGCACGCACAGGTGAAGCGGAATCGGATGCTCGCTGATTCCTAGCTGTTGCGACATGGGGCGTGCGTGTGTCGGGACTCGGGAGCACCGGGCATTCCAAGCTACTCGTAGTGGGGCGCACGACGCCGGGTTTGTCAACCAAAGCGGCTGACCCGCCGCGGCACTGCGATCATCAGTGCCTCATGCCAGTGGTGCCCGCGTCCTGCGTGCCGTGACTTGGCACGAGCGCCACCAGGCTGGATAATAATGCCTCCTCCTGCGCCCAGCTCCAGGGATTGCGTCCAGATTTGAAATGGTCGCGTGACAATAACCGACGACGTAGCGTGTTCCATGTGGATGTGGGCTTTAAAATCCTTCGTTGATGTCTCGTGGTGGGTACGCGCGCGCATCAGCAGATTAGGCTTCTCGCGCCAAGAGGCCGTCAAGTTGGGCCATGAAATGGGGGATTTCTTCTGCTTCTACACGGACGGACTGACGGTGCACGATGGGCTGGGCCGTGGGCCCTGCGTGCACCGCTAAGGAAGGGGAAGATAAAGACAAGGCACCAGACCCATGATCTGATTCATCTTCTTCACGACGCAACGCATCGCGGCTCGTTTCGAGCTAGTAGCAGTAGAGGACAAGCAATAATTTCGCGATCTCCTAGGCGACAAAGGCTGATTGATGCACAGTAGCAGTGATGTGTACTACTCCTTGCCTGGTAGAATGTGCTACTGCTACGCGCCTACGCCTGCATGCATGATTGATTGCCGGGTAGCATTGCACGTCGGAACTTGGAACGACCTGGGTGTGTGGGTATCCCAATTTGATCGGAGCAAAGTTCTTATCCGCGAGGGGCAGGCAGATCGCAGGACCCCCTTGAGCCTTGAGGCCTTTCTCAGCTTTTCGAGACGGAGACGGCCCCATGTCTTTGCTTCTTCCCCTTCGAGAGCGACGAAAGCATGGCAACAAGGGGGACCGATCGATCGAGTACGCGCCGGCAACTGCCTGCATCCGTGCCGTGCGCGGGCGTCCACGGCGTCAGAGATCGATGGCCTCTTTGTTTCATGAACCGCAAATTCACAGCGCGTCGCTGCCGTGAAGTTTCCTCCGGACAGCAATGATTTCCATAGGAAAATCGCACATTATATATTGAGGTGAATGGTGATGTATGCATTGCGGGGATGGGCGGCAGGTGAGGCGGGGCATCCCTCCTCGTCCCCATCACAAAAGAACAGTGCATATGCCACGCGCGCCTACTCCATCTCAGGGAAGCTGGTGGTGGAGCATGCCAAGCCAAGGATCTGTCAGAACTCGGAAGGATTAGGCGACTCTGATATGGTATGAAGCCCCAGTTCAAGTTGAACTAACTACTATATCCCAGAAGGTTTCAGAGCAATTCTCTTCTCCAACCACGGCAACGGTAGCCAGGGCACTCATAGGGAGGGGCAGCCGGCAGGATATAGGCCATGTTTTTCTTAAGATCATCTGTTGTAGAGGGTGCTAGTTAAGGTGGTGTTTGGATCACTAGTTCATGAGCTAAACTTTAGCCCCTAAACTTTAAGTCCTGCTGGGGTGTTCGGATCAATGAGCTAAAATTTAGTCTTCCTTCAAATAATGACTGATTTTCCCTCATTTATTGGCCCATCGTGCTCTGCTCCAGCCACATCGCCTGCAGCAGCTCGCCGCCTCCCGCATCCTCCGCTCTCCACCGTGCGCCGCAGGGTCGGCTAGCGCGAACGCTGCCACCGGGGGCAACAAAGGATGGCAGAGTCCGACAGCCTCGGCGCGCCACCAATGTCACGCCCACCCAGCAGCTTCCCGTCGACGAACACCGCCGGCAGCGCGACGGCGCTTCGCGCCCGGGCCGCATCAACCTGGCGAGGGCGGCCCCATCTGCAAATGCGGGCGGAGGGCGGAGGCGGTGGTGGGGGGAGGGGGGAGGGGGGCTGGCCGGAGGAGGCCGGGTCAGGTGGAGGCGGGGGGCGGGCCGGAGGCGACGGGGTCGGGCGGAGGCGGGGGCCCGAGCGGAGGCGGCGGGGTCGGGCGGAGGCGGCGGGCGTTGGAGGCGGAGGAGAGAGGGAGTGCGGGAGGGGCAAGGGACCACGCGGAGGAGAGAGGAAAGGGGGGCAGGGGTGGAATTTGGTCTTGGGAACCACTATTAGCCCAGTTTAGGATCTCTTTGGGGGCTAAAATTTTTAGTCCAAAGTTTAGTTCTTTGTCCCTTTTTAACCACCTGTTTGGATCTCAAGAGCTAAATTTTGAGCTAAAAGTGCAGAACTAAAATTTAGCTCATGGATCCAAACAGGCTCTAAAGCAACATTAATCAATTGAAGTGCACCAGTGACGGCACCTTCAATGCGGGTACCATGTCCACCTCACAATTACCATCAGGTTCAGGACACCACCGCCCAAACGAGTTTTCGAGGAAAGCTCCGTTACATACGCGTACAAAATATCACTAGGGATAAAATATCTCGTCAAGGGAGTTGATTGCAGGGATAACGATGAACTTTTCAGCTAAACATAGCAATCAATCGAACATCTTCACTTCGCACTGAACTTAGCAAGAAGCTGGTGCATACTTTGGGCCCGGTGGCCCACTGGCCCTGACTCATCATGATTAGTTGGGGCAGAGCTGTAGCAACGGATTGGAACGGGGTGAACAAGAGAAAGTGACTACTTCCCAAAGATGCTCACGCGCAGACAGCATTACACCTGACCTTCCATCGATTTGAATTCTTGTGTTCCAGGGAGTGGCAAACTGGCAAGCTCATTTCATCGGCGCAGAACCATCAATGGAGAGCTGACAAAACTTGCGCGAATACAGACGGTTCCTCCCCCAGTTTCCGTGCCAAAGTAGAGCATCCGAGGCAAAAGCACGGCGCGGGGACGGAGAAATGGACAAAACCCGACAAGCTTCACGTTTTGGGGTTAATAGCGCCCAGGGCATCTTTCTGGGTACTACTGGTCTGGAACAAGAGACCCCAACGGCATTTACGCCCAGCAACCAGCAAGCACGGTCGCCGGCACCAGCGCTGCAGCACCGCAGAGCAGCCGGCCAGGTGCCAGGTCCGTGGGATAGCTGTTAATGTCCAGTCCACAAATTGCAGTTGCGCGCAGCATGACGGGACGCGGTGTGTAAACTTGTGGAGAGCATTTTGCTTGGACAATTTTTGCGTTGTTCTTGCATTATATGACAGTCTTTGTGTGCTAACAATATTCAACGTGATGTAGTTTGACCAACTACTCAGCATACATGAATGGCCGAATATATTCTAATACGATTTCTTTCTGATCCCTTTACAGTTTAATTAATAGATAATCCTGTGAGTTTGACGTTTCAACAAATGTTTTGGCAGAACTCTCAAGTTATAGCTCATGTAAAATACTGTAGTATCATACTAGCAAGGAAACGGAGGATACAAGAGTACAACGTAGACTACAATACACTAAGTCCTTGCTTTCGAGTTTTATGAGGGAGCTTTAATTAAACTGAAAACACCAACGCAAGTTAACACATGCCCAAAACCACACCTGCTCTTGACAGCTCCAGGTCGTTGCTCTCTATGGCTAGACAAAAGTATAGCAAGAAAATCTCACTTTTATATAGGTGAGAAGCTGAAATGGGCAAAAGCACCTCGTTTCCTTTTCAAACACTGGTTTTTGCCAACAAATACAACATTTACTGATAAGGACGCTCCTCTGACAAAACAAAACAAAGCAAAGCAAGGCACCAAATCTCGTTTTTGTTAGAATGGAACAATATAGATGAAGTGGTGAACTTCGATTTGCTTCTATCAGCCAAAAAGCGCATTTAAACTTCATGTGCAGTTTTTAGGCCTTTCTTTGAATAATATGCTTAGCATATAAAATCCCACAACTAGTTGAAACACGGAAAATTCAGAACAGTATTTTCAAATGCTACTGCTCCCACATTTATTTTGAAGTATTGTCGTCAGCAACTTTCAGTGACAATCATGAAAAGCCACTCAAATGAGATATAAACCTTTAGAGAAGGCAATATGAAATATGCACTGCTCCCATATTCATCCAACTAAAATATTAGAATTTCATCCAACTAAGATACGAAATATGCACTTTTAGAGAAGGCAATATGCACTATAGAGGTGACTTGGTCCCGGTTTAATTCATCCAACTGAAATTCAGAGTGTTGTGTTACACAAGCATCAATATCTGAACAACCAAAAATACACGCATACTAGTTATTTATTACAATATCATTCACTATCATTATAACCACCACCACAGCAAGTTAAACTTACAAGCAACAACTAACACATCGTTATCCAAGAGTACCAGCAAAATGCAGCATTTGGCTTTAATGTATGCATTACGGATTTTGTTTGCATACATTGTTTCATACTTTCATTGGCATAACGTGCTGCATTAAATCGGACAAACGTAAAAGAATCGTCTGCATATAGAGAAAGGCAAAGATAAATTCAAATATATACATACCTTCTTCTAACCTAGCAAAGAAACAGACAATATACTGCTATTGGTGTAGTCTGCCATCCACAAGTAACTATACCTACATGTTTCCTACTGATATTTATGGAAATCGTGGCACAATATTTCTCAAACTCCCAGCAGTAAATGAAAAAAAGGAAAAAATGAGCAAAGTTAACAAAGCAACACGAGCAAATTTGAGTTAAGAGTATGCAAAATCCTAATGCTGATGCAATTAGCCACTAAAATCAACATGAAGAAACATCCATAGACTTATCTTGCACGGACCGGCCAGGCAATGTAATAAGCTTAAACATGAATGTGATTAGAAAATAAGGAATAACAACAGTTCATAACATTGCCATCTCATATCACTGTGGCGGAGGGTTGCCAAACCTACGCCGGATCGCTGACATGACACGACTCACCCTGTTAATAGTATGAGTTGATGATTGTGCGCCAACAGAATTGGTTGGAAGGTCCATGCCAGCCATCTGATCAGCCAGCTCAGTTATTTGTGCCTGCCCTGTCTCCTGGACACCATTTTCACTAGCACTCCCAGCATCATGGTCCAACACGATATCCAAACTGATCGAAAATGATTCCCCCCTGGTAACCTTCAGATTCTCGATGCACTCGTATGACACTCCACGGCATCTCTTCAGCTTCACCTTGACTAAACTGGGGCAGCCCCCATTCAGTGCTTCCATCCCACGATCTGACACCGGGCATCCCTTGATGCAGAGCTTCTTGAGCGCAGCACATCGCTCAGCCAAGCAAATGATCTCAGCATCCCCCACAGTTTCGCAACCACAAAGCGCGAGCCGCTCTAGCGCACGACAGTGCTCACCAAGCATCCGGAGGCTCAACACAGTGGGGTTGACACCAATCAAGACGAGCTCCTGCAGGTCCGGACATCCTCGTGCCACGGCCATGAGTCCGAAATCTCCAATTCGGTTTGTGCGCCACCCATCAATATGCAGTTTGCGGAGTTTGTGGCATCTCTCAGCAACACTGATGATGCCCAAGTCAGTGCACTCAGGGGTCTTGACAAGGAACAGAACCTCCAGATTTCTGCAGGCCGATAGCGCAGCAAGGCCACGGTCGCCCACCTGGAGCTTCTCAAGGTGAAGCTCAACAAGACCAGGAGCACGTGCAGTGATGACCTCCAATGGCAGGTCCCAGGCGCCGGTGCACCGCAATATCTTGAGCGAGCGGAGGTTCGGTGAGGACGCCACAAGCGGCACAAAGGACGGGGCGCTATATAGATCCTTCAAGCAAACCGAACGGAGGGATAACGCCTGTGGAAATTTGATCTCCTCGGTAATGGCAGTGGCGGCACCGGCCGTGTCTGGGAGGCCACGGAGGCGCTTGACGGAGAGGTCCTCAAGGAGTGGGCAAGCCTGAAGCACGGCGACGAAGGCCTTGGGCCCGAAGGCGCAGGACGCAACGGAGAGCTTTCGGAGCGCCGGCGCGGCGCCAGCGAGCGAGGCCAGCCCGGTGTCAGACAGCTGACGCAGCCCGCGGAGCTTTAGCCTGGCGAGGCGGTCCGTGGGCAGCGCGTCGGCCACCGCCGCGGCGCCTTCGTCGGCGAGGCTGTCCGCGCCGGAGCCCCGCGCGCTACGTAGCGCGAGCTTGGTGACGGCCGTGAACCGCCCGAAGAGCGCGGGCGCCGCGTGGCCCAGCCCGGCCCGCGCGTCGAGGGAGAGGCGGTGGCGCGTGGCGGCGTCGACCTCCTTCCAGCGCGCGCAGGCTAGGGAGCAGGCGCTGCGTTCGGCGGGCAAGAGCGACGCGAAGACGAGCGCGAGGATCTCGTCGGGCAGGTCCTGCGTGTAGTCCCGCGCGGGCGGCGGGAACGAGGAGGAGGAGCTGCCGCTGCCCCCCGCGGCGACCTGCGCCGGCGCGGTCGTCCGCAGCAGCGGCGGCGCCATCGGGGAGAGCGACCTGCTGCGGCGCGGCGGGGAGCTGGGGCTGGATTTGGAGAGGGAGGATGGGGAGAGGCCCATGCTACGGCGGCCCGGGGCGGGCGGGGGAGACGGTGGCCATCCGGGAGGCGCGCCGCGCCGCGGGGGTAGGTGCGGGCGGATCTGCCGATCTGGGGGAGGGAAGGGAAGGGGATGGGGACTATGGGAGGAATGGGGAAAGTATCGTGCCGTGGGCGAGCAGAGTTTATGGGGACGGCGTTTCTCTCAGGTCAGGTGGGTGCGGGTGCGGCGGGGGATGGGAGGAGGAGACGGGTGTGGGTTCGGGCTTTCATGGGCTGGGCCGCGGACTCTACCGTTCGTTGACGGGTCTGGGTGTTTGTTTGGCAAGGCAGCGTGAATTTTAAATTTGAGTCGCCGGTGGCTGCCTGTGGCCCTGTGCTGTGGTGCCTGCTGCCTGCTGGCTTGCTGGGGCTCTAGCCACACCCACACTCATTTTTCTGACCCGGTTTTAGGCTGCGAACCAGGCCGTGTTCGTGGCTTCGTGCTCCTGGGGCAGAAGAGCTAGTGTGAGCGTGTGACATCGTCACGGTCTCAGGGAGAGCTGAGGTGGAAAGAAGAAATGGCATTCATTTGGAGGCCGTGGTCTTTTAAATGGAGGAGTAAAAGAATACGATGATATTGTACGGCCGATCTTATTTACTGGTGGCTTAATGCGTGGCTTGACCTCAGCCCAGATGAACGGACGAGTCGTCACAGCTTTGAAGGTAGACAATGGTACCCCGGATTTTAAAGCAGGGGATGCTTCTTCTATCTAGGCCTTGTTTAGTTGGCCAATTTGGAAGATGCAAAATTCCTGTTCCGGCACTGTAGCACACTGTAGCGTTTCGTTTGTATTTATGAATTATTGTTCAAATATTGACTAATTAGGCTTAAAAGATTCGTCTCGCAAAGTACAACAAAACTGTGCAATTAGTTTTTGATTCGTCTACATTTAGTACTCCATGCATGTACCGCAAGTTTGATGTGATGGGGAATCTTCTTTTTGCATAGTGTCAAAGTTGGGAGTTGGAAGCTAACTAAACATGGCCCTATTGCGTATGGAGCATGGCAAGACAAAAAGCCAGTCAAGTCTGAAAGTACGGTGGACTTGAAAGTTCAAACGCAATGCTGAGCTTACAGGCATTTCACGAACAAAACAGCGGGGCGTGTAGCAGGAAGTCGATTTCAGCAACGGCATGGAGATGGAAACTATGACATAAATAAATAAATAAATTTACTCGCGCGTGTAACCCAGACGAAGGTCTTGTTTAGTTGGCAAAATTGGAAGGTGCCAAATTACTGTTACAGCACTGTAGCATACTGTAGCGTTTCGTTTGTATTTGTGAATTATTATCCAAATATTGACTAATTAGGCTCAAAAGATTCGTCTCGCAAAGTACAACAAAACTGTGCAATTAGTTTTTAATTTCATCTACATTTAGTACTCCATGCATGTACCGCAAGTTTGATGTGATGGGGAATCTTCTTTTTGCATAGTGTTAAAGTTGGGAGTTGGGGGTGAAGTAAACAAGGGGGAAGAAACGACTGGGGTCGCCGCCAGCCTGCCACGCTCAGACGAGTTCAGCAACGTACGCGTACGGGTCTCTCCAGCCCGAACCAGCTACACAGACGCGACACGCAGGGGCGGATCCACCGGGGCTATGGGACTTTTACCTTAAAAATACTGTAGATAAAATCTTAAATCACTATTAATTTCTAGCTTTAACCTTTAATCCCTACTATTTAGCCCTCCAGGTGTTCATCTGATTCCGCCCCTGGCGACGCGGATGCACGCATCGTCATCGCAGCCACCGCCGCCCGCCACGCTTGGCCGCCGTGCACCGACCCCTCCATCGCTAGCGGCTAACCGAATGGCGCGCGTCGCGGAGCGGTGGCAGGACGGAGACCGCCGAAGTTCTGGCAGGGGTGAGTGCGGAGCAGACGGCTAGCCGCGGACCCGGCGCGCGGACGGACGCCGGGGATCAGCCTACGGCGGTCGCGTTCTACGGGATGGCCCCCGCTACCACCCCCTACCGGGTTGCCGCTTGGGTGGCTTTCAGAGTTCAGAATCTTCAGAAAAGTTGCTACATGCCACGTCATGGACAAAGAAGTTCCCTGGACACACTCGGTGAGATCCGTTTCCTGAAATTTCTCACTCACTTGTACTGCTCCGAGACAAAAAAAAAATCAGATGTACAGGTACTAGTATTCACTGTTCAGTGTGTTCCGTCTGGGTGGATTTCTTCCGTTTACAAAAAAGATGGCATGCTCGATCTGTTTTGCAGTTAGCTAATATAAGCGTCCCTTTTCTCCACGCTGCAGCTTTGCTGAAAAGATGAGCTGCTGGTCGCCCGGTCGTTCAAAATAGAAAAGACGAAAGACGAGGAGTAGCAATGATACAATATGATACGGTGGGATATGGAAAGGAGATCGCACTGTTAGCACCAGACAAATTGTGGCACTACTTGTTAATTGCTCGGTGGCTGCACCGTAAAGGAGGCGTCCGGTCCGGATAAGAAAAGGCTGCAGAGCCCCTTGGATAGCTTTCAGTCTGGGGTGTTTGGTTATCCGGAACCTCCTAATATTCATGTCACATTAAATGTTTGATATTAATTAGAAGTATTAAACATAGATTAATTATAAACCAATTGCACAGATGGAGACTAATTGAATCTATTAAGCCTAATTAGTCCATGATTTGACAATATAATACTACAGTAAACATGTGCTCATGATGGATTAATTAGGCTTAATAGATTCGTCTCGTGAATTAGCCTCGATCTATGTAATTAGTTTTATAATTAGCTCATATTTAGTCCTCCTAATTAATGTCCGAATATTCGATGTGATATGAATTTTAGGCCGGATCAAAGAAACAGTCATCCCTGTAATACTCCTGTGCCAATCCTGTCAGAACAACAGATACTTGAGTAATCATTCACTCATAAACAACAGAAGACCAATGTAAAGCATCTCTCCCAAACGGTAGTTCACATTTTCCTGTTGCGTGGATGCATCACTGAACCGTCTAGGCATCGAGTTGGTACCTGAACGGTCTGCATCACTGAACCACTGCTTCACCGGGATGAACACACACTGCAAATCTTACGCCAAGGAGTTTACTCGTCTGTAATGCAGAGTTGCAGACGAATAGTGTTTTTCCCCATTTTTCAAAAGCTCTTTCACTGTGCACAATACTCCGCCAGCATGCGTTTTTTTTTTCCGCGCAGCCGGGATTCAAATTTCAAGGGCTATTATAACACTCATGACCTTTGTCCCATTTGCTGATCGATGGCACACCTAGTGCTCTCTGCCTCATCAACCATCCCCGGCTACCTTTTCCACTCGCCGAATCGGAATTCCGAAGGAACCTCGCTCTGCTTTCGGCTGTATGCGCCACCTATCATCAAAAGCTAAATAAGCTAGTAGCATCAGCAATGGTTTAGGCGCATCATGCATACCACTCGAACAATGATCGCTGGCTGCTTTTATAGGAAACTACTAGGTATTCCGTATTTTCGTTCTGCTTTTGTCCAAGACTTCCAGGGCGTAACTCTGAAGCATCAACTGCAGGTCTGCAGCTAGTGATGCCAACGATGTCTTTCTGTAGCTTTGGCTCAGTGGACTGCATCAACATCAAGGTGCTCCTCCATGTCCTGATGCGAATTGGTTAGGCGGGATCCGGTGAAGATATCCGCATCATATGCTGGGGCTGAAAGTCTGAAACCCCTTGGGATTGGACCGGCACTCTCAGAGTGGACGCCAAATCACTTGGGCTACGTCCCGGCGCGCGGCGCATCGTGCCACTCGGATCTCAATCATGGAATGTTTTTTCTCTTCCAAAGGAAACCAGGAACAGGTTCGTTGCGTTCAATCGTGTCCGTGGAAAGGTTGGTCAGTCAAGTGAGTGAATCTCGCGGTGTCGCTGTCCAACTGACAGTGGCGAAGGGCGTGCGTGACCCCGAAGCATCAGCTATTCAGCAGCTGCAGCTAGTCGTACCTCCCTGTCGTTGTTCTGCATTTTCAGGGAAACCTCCACGCGGGCTTTGTTTGTGGACAAGGAATCTGGGGTTCTTTTAGATAGGAGAAGTTAAGTGCGGCATATCTTTGGCTTATGGATCGGATGGACAGTGAAATGCATCAAAGGTTTTGGAGGCGGAGTGTGCCGAATATATTCCAGTTCCCACATCACATTTTGGGTCTGAAACCCCCTTGAAATGGACTGGTGGCATTCACGAACGGATGCCAGAACAGCCGGACTCACCGGTGGGCTACTCCGTCTAAGATTACTATTCGTTCCAGTTTTTTTAGAAAAATCAACATGAATAGTAATTTGGGATGAAGGGAGTAATCTTTACTTGCACTGTTCGACTGAAAGTAATCCTATTTGCAGTCGAGAAATCAGAGACTAACACATCTGTTTTTGGTTGGTAACCTGCTGACGCCCTTCTGAATTTCTCGCAGGCTTCATCAGGTGCCTTGAGACCTCGCGTGCATGGCGAGAAGTTCCACGACTACGCATGACGCATCCAGCGTCGCAACAATCACTTACACACGTCTTGCGCGTTAAAACGGCCGGTTACTCCCGCTCCGATCTCAAAGCGGGGCATCTCAGCGCACGGACGTCTCGACGCATCTCAGGAACCCTTCCAAGCTCTCCGCCGCCGACCCGCCCGGCGCTTCCCACGCGGCCGCCATCGCTTGCGCGATCGCCGCCGCCTTCCTCCTCATCTCCTCGCCCGTCGCCGTCTCCCCCATCACCGTCCTCACGGCCTCCGCCACCTCCTCCTCCCCCACCACCGAGCTCTCCATGTTGCCCCTCGCCACCTCCACGCAGACGCCCCACTCGACCACGAGCTTCGCGTTGAAGAACTGCTCGGCGCCCAGCGGCCACCCGACCAGCGGCACGCCGTGGGAGAGGCCCTCGAGGATGGAGTTCCACCCGCAGTGGGTCAGGAAGGCACCCGTGGACGGGTGCGACAGGACCCGCACCTGCGGCGCCCACCCGCGCACCAGGAGCCCCGCGTTCGCCCGCGCCGCGCGCTCCTCGAAGCCGGCCGGGAGCCACTCCGGCCTGAACGCGCCCTTCGCGTCGAACCCCAGCGGCGGGCGGAGCGCCCAGAGGAACGGGCGACCGCTCGCCTCCAGCCCCAGCGCCAGCTCCCTCATCTGATCGGCGTTGATGCTGTTCTGCGACCCGAAGGATATGTACAGCACGGAGCGCGGCGGGTGCGCGTCCAGCCACTGGATGATGCTGGCGTCGCCGTCCCGCGAGCCTGACGGGGTCGGCGCGGCGAGGACCGGCCCGATCGGCCATGGCTGGGCGCCGAAGCTCCTCCGGAGCATGTCGAGGCCGGAGGGTTCCAGCTCCTGGACGGTGTTGACGAGGAGCGCGTCGGTCTTGCGGCAGGAGGCGATGACGCGCCGGAAGAAGGCCGTCCAGGGGTCCGCCCCCGTCGCTGCGAGCATGTACCTCGGGATCTGTGTGCGGTGGAGCACGACGTCGGGGAAATCCGGCAGCGGGAACTCGTCGGCCGCCGTGCGGGCGTGCGGGAGGTGCTCCCACACGGAGAAGAACACGGCGTTGCCGAACGCGCCGCCCGGGAGGAACATGGCGTGGGACGCGCCCCGCGCGCGCGCGACGTCGGCCGTCCACCCGAAGAAGGCGTCGGAGACGATGCAGACCGGGGAACGGGAAGCGATGCTCGAGACGAACTCCTCGAACGCGGGGCGGAGCGATTCGGAGGCCTGGAAGAAGGTGATGAACTGGCCGACCTGGATGTCGGCGAGGGAGTGGGCGTCCGGCAGGCCGTGCTCGGCAGGCGAGAACGGGAGCGCGTGGAGGCGCAGGGGAGAGGACGCCGGCGGGATGGAGAGGGAGCCCAGGATGCGCGGGGTGGAGACGAGCGTGACGTCGAGCCCCAGGCGGCGCGCGCGGAGGAGGCCGGCCAGGCGGAGGAAGGCGGGGACGT
Organism: Setaria italica; assembly: GCF_000263155.2. Classification (NCBI taxonomy): domain Eukaryota; kingdom Viridiplantae; phylum Streptophyta; class Magnoliopsida; order Poales; family Poaceae; genus Setaria; species Setaria italica. Next base: position 24,373,842 of record NC_028456.1, read on the forward strand.
GGCCGTGCGCCAGGAAAGGAAAGAGGACGACGTGTGGGCTTACCTTCTCTTCCGCCGCCGCCATGGCGAATGGATGGGGACGAGGAGCTGGACAGTTGGGTTGGACTGTGGACTCAACCGCGGAGGGCGCCGGCGAGACGACACTGTGATGCCGCTTGTGATCTAGTAAAGACTGTTACGAAGGCTGACGTGCTGAACTGCTGGAAAGTCACCGTCCTTCCCGGCTTTTTCTATGGTGTCCAACGGCAACGGAGCCATGAGAAAGCTACGGTTTACTCGAAGATGTTCGTCTCAGTGGAAGATGACAATTGACAACAGTGATCTACTATACTCTACTTGTATAAAGTTGCTAGCCAAGGCGAACGCCGGGGGGGGGGGGGAGGGGGGGGGCCGAGGTACTGTAGCAACATCTGGCAAGACACTAACGTGCGACTCGAATCATTGCTGCTGAAACGTCTAGCCACTGCTACTCCCAACAGCTGTTGTACAAACGTCTGCTCCGTCCGTTCCAGATTTTCCTAGATTCATAAATATTATTATATATCTAGACATATACTATATCTAAATGTGTAGCATAAATTATGCACCTAGAAAAATTAAAACGACTTACAAATAGATCAGAGGGAGTAGCTGACTACTACACACTTCTTTTATTACCAATCTGTAAGTTTACAACTCTTCAACCAAGTCTTATGCTCTATCTAATGTACGGTCTCATGCCCTTGAAATATTCTGGACAGTTCTTTTGTCGTAGTTCCGTTTTGTGTATTGAGATAACTATATGGAGATGGCGCATCCAGATAAAAAAACCCCTCCTTAATACCCTAACATCAAAAGCATTCTTAAACAGATTCTGTTGATGTGTGTTTGTAATGCATTTTTGTTTCTTTTTCTAAAACCTTGATAGACATATGTTCCTTTGAATACTCCAATATAAATTCCATAATCCAATTGCCCGAATTTTATCGATTCTTTGCCATGATTTATCAAGCATAAAATTATGGACTGCGCTGCGCAGCGCACCCATCCGTCTAGTTGCATATGAATCGTACTGGAGTTCTTTTTGAATGCTTGGTGCTGATCACGGATAACAGTGTAACTTCAGGTAAATTGCTGACAAAACACTGGGGCGTATGCACAAAATAGCTGAATGGTTGAGGCATAAAACTAACTAAGGAGGTGTTTGATACCACGTGCTAATATCACATCGGATGTTCGGATGCTAATTAGGATGGTTAAACATGAGCTAATTATAAAACTAATTGCAGAACCCTAGGCTAATTCGCGAGACGAATCCATTAAGGCTAATTAATCCATCATTAGCAAATGGTTACTGTAGCACCACATTATCAAATCATGGACTAATTAGATTTAATAGATTCGTCTCGCGAATTAGACTCCATCTGTGCAATTAGTTTTGTAATTAGTCTATGTTTAATACTTATAATTAGTATCAAACATCCAATGTGACAACTTTAGTATGTGGGAGCCAAACACCCCTAAACAATGAACATTTCCAAAGCAAGAAGAAATATATAGAGCGCCAGAACAGGCGAAGGTACGAGGAAGCAATTGCAGCAGGAAGAGCTCTTCTTCCAATGCTTCATGTTAGTCTGAACTCCGATGGACAGCTTTCTGAGAGACACCGGTATACAACATGACGAAAATATGAACCACTACTATCTATCTCACTAGAATTGTAAGAAACTATGAACCACTATTATTTATCTCACTAGAAAATTACTGACACAAAGAATGCAGTCTCCCAGGACCCTACCATCAGCAACTAAGAACAGGCAGAAAAAAAGGGTATTGCCTTTGACTAATTGAACATATTATAAATACATCATGAGCTACCCTTCTTTGAAGAATCATCAGAGGCAGGTGAGGATGCAGAGCTCACCCTTGTCCTATCTTTAGACTCGCTTAGCATAACTACAACATGCCGCATCGGTGGTCTCTCGTACGGAGACAAGCTAGTACAGACCAAGGCGATTTTCAAGACCTCGATCATATGATCGACAACGCTTTGGTCTTCTAAATCCAAGTTTTTATCAAGGACCCCTGGACCCAAAGAATTGTCCCTGATGTAGTTCTTCACCCATGTTACCAGATCACCTCCCTGTTCTAAGGGTTGCACAGGTGCACGCCCAGTTAGCAGCTCCAGCAGCACGACACCATAGCTATATATGTCACATTTTTCAGTAACCTTCATGGTATAAGCATATTCTGGTAAAAAGAAGAGGGCTAGGTCAGTACTTCATAGTAAACATCATTGTGTAGTTACAAGTGCACAACCTAAAGGACTTGACCAGTAAATGGATGCTTGTGCCACAAGGGTGGAACAGCAAGTAGATAGGAATAGCATTCAGCTGGCATTTCAGGATACTTAAGTCTGAACAGTGAGAGATCAGCAAAACATGGAAACCCTCCAGCACAATTACATATTCACATAGCACTCAGTTTTGATGAATAATTGCCTAGTTGTTTTTATCAATATAAAAACCTAAATGGCAGCATAAACTTAAACTTTCCTTGTTACCCTTTTGGTGGGAAAACTAACATAATAAGATTTCATGCAAAGTAACTCCAATAAATAGCACTCCCATCAGCAAACAAAACTCTACCTTAAATTTTGGACATTGGTCCTGAGTAAATTAGGTTTGAGGTTTGACTGACAGCTTTGAGTAAAGAGCATAAGAGATAAATCGGCAATGGGCAGTCAACAGGTTCAAATAATCAGATGTCAAGTAAACTTGAGACTCACCTGGTGCTATATAGCCGTATGAACCTGCAATTGCAGACATTGACTTCGAGTATGGCATGTCGATCACCTTTGCCAACCCAAAATCACCAACATGGGCTTCAAAGTTCTCATCAAGTAAAATGTTATTGGATTTTATATCACGGTGGATGATGCGAGGCTTGCAATCATGATGCAAGTATGTAAGCCCTTCGGCCGCTCCAAGAGCTATCATGAAGCGTGTCTCCCAATCAAGTGAAGAAGATGATTGTCCATGAAGTAGCTCACCAAGACTGCCTCTTGACATGTACTCATAGAGTAGAAGGTTGGAACCCTGGTGGTATATAAAACCGTACAGCTTCACAATATTACGATGTCTTATCTTTCCAAGAGTCAGGATCTCTGCACGAAAGCTGTTGTCTGTGTTGCTCCCCTCTCTGTTAGAAGCAAGCTTCTTTACTGCAATTGTCTGTCCAGTCTTCAGGATTGCTCTGTACACCGTCCCACAAGCACCCCTTCCGATAACACAACTCTCATCAAAGTTATTTGTAGCGGCGACCAATTCTTGAAATGTATATGCCTCCTTAACAGAAACATGCATGTTAGAACCACCTGAAAAAAGTTGCTTGTCTTGCAAAGGGGCCACTGTCTCCATTGGTTTTCTCATATGGTACACAATTATTGCAATAAGAATAAGTGAAATCCCTCCAATGACAGCAGCAACAATTGCAATGATCTTGCCCAAAGGGGGACCGACTGAATTGGATGACTGGGAACTAGATGATGACTGGGATCCACATCTACCAAGTTGTCCACCACACAGTCCTTTATTTCCAATAAAACAGGTCGCAGCCATATTATCAAAAAGCGGTATTGACGGGAGGGCACCAGAGAGATAATTGTAGGAAACGTTGAGCTCAAGTAAACTGGACAGATTGGCAAATGTAGTTGGGATTTCACCAGTCAGCTTGTTATTATTAAGAAATAAACTTTCCAACAGAGCAAGGTTACCAAGCTCTGATGGAATATTGCCAGAGAGGTTATTGTAGCTCAAATTCATGGCGATCTGCAAGCTTGACAGCAGGCCCAACTCCTTTGGTATTTCACCAGACAACAGGTTGCCACCAATCTGCAGTGCTGTCAAATGTGATAGTTTACCAAGAATGGGTGGTATCTGGCCAGCTAGCCTATTATCAGAAAAAGATAGCAGCTCCAGCTGTGGCAGTCTACCAACTTCATTTGGCAACGAACCTTCAAAGTTATTCTGGCTGAGATCAAGGCGTTGCAAAACTGTACAATTGAAGATTTCCAGTGGTATGTTTCCTCCTAGTCTATTAGATGAGATATTGAAGACAACAAGTTTTGACAAATTACCGATTTCTCGAGGTAACTCTGACGTGAAATAGTTATTTGTAAGGTCCAGCCTTTGCAGAGACTTGCAATCGCCTATCTGAGGTGGAATTGGGCCACTAAACTTGTTTCTACCCAGCTCAACTGTTGTCAAATTTACCAGATTGCAGAGATCAGTGGGGAAGCTTCCTGTCAGACTGTTGTCACCAAGACGAAGCTGCACCAATGGTCTACAGTTGGTGATTCCACGGGGAATGTTCCCTGTAAGCTTGTTAGACCCCAAATTCAACAAAATAAGGTTTGACTGCCTGCAAAGATCTTTCGGTATCTGCCCTGTAATGCTGTTGTTTGAGAAATCCACCACCCAAAGCCGGCTATAAATGCCAAACCTTGGAGGTATGTTGCCTGAGAGCTTATTGTTGAAGAGTTGCAATTGGATTAGAGTTCTCATATACTGAAAACCAGATGGGATCGTGCCAGTGAGTGAATTGATCGATAGATCAAGTTTACTCAAGTTTCTCAACCCACACAACTCTGTAGGAATAGAGCCTGTAAGCTGGTTCTGGAAGAGGTAGAGCAAATTCAATTCTGGTATGTTGCCCAACTCCTTTGGTATTCCTCCAGTTAAGAAATTTTCTGAAAAGTCAATCTCTCTTGCAAGAGAAAGATTCCCAATCTCAGATGGAATAGTACCATTTAATGAGTTTCTATAAAGGTATAGCTTCTGAAGATTCGTGATGTTCCCAATTGTTGCAGGTATGGGACCAAATAGATTATTGTCATAGAGGGCAACTGTGCCAAGACTTGTACAGTTTCCTATCTCTGGAGGAATAACACCAGAAAGCTGATTCCCCCATAGGATTAAGTCAGTCATCAAACTCAACCTCCCAATCTCTTTAGGTAGCGGACCCTCTAACTTGTTTTGTGCAAGACCAAACACTGTTATGTTCAGACATTCACCTATCTCAACAGGAATGTTGCCAGATATAAGATTCTGACCCAACCGAATATTTTTCAGGTTCTTGAGCTTGCCAAGTGAATGAGGTAGTGAACCAGTGAGATTATTACTGTATCCTACCAACTCCTCAAGTGAGGCCATATTACCAATCTCGTCAGGTATCGGACCATAGAGCTTGTTGTTGCACAGATTAAGTGTAACCAGCTTAGCTAACTTCCCAACCTCAGGGGGGATTATACCGACAAAATTGTTGTTGAACAAGTTGAGCACCTCCAGTTTCGACAAATTCCCAATCTGTGCAGGGATGGGACCACCAAATCCATTGAAGGATAGATCGAGGTGCGTCAGCTCAGCCAGGCCGCCAATGCTAGGCGCGATGGTGCCTGAGAGATTCATGTTGTTGAGGTCGAGAGACACCACCGCTGGGACTGGCGCCGACGAGCAGTTGACGCCCCTCCACGCGCACGGTGTTGGATGCCTCGCATCCCAGCTATCCAGGTGGTGGAGAGTGTCGACCATCTGGCTCTTCAGCGCCAGGAGAAGCCAGCCCTCATGGTTCAAGCCCTGGGAACCAGAGGCCAACAGAAAGGCCAACGCCACCCCGAGGAGCAAAGCCCGGGGCTCCATCCTTCTTGATCGAAGATTCACGAATCAAGGAAACCCCTTGCTACGACCTTCTGGGGTCCCACATCGCCGGTGGCTGGATGGCTTCCTGCACAGGACGCAAGGAACTGTAAGAACACCGCAAGAGATGATGATTGTTTCTGAATTTTGAAGGCTCAAGTGGGCAGTAGCACGCAGAACTACTATCTGAAAGCAAATGAAATACTAGCTACGCATTGCCATTTCTCTGACAAACTGACACGAACAAGCAACCAAATCAAGTCAAGAAAGAAAACCAAAGAATTAATAAAAAAATCGGTAGCAAACCAGCAATCGTCTCCTAGGAATCGAGAAGCTCACACTGCGACGAAGCACTCGCACCAACGCTGATCCGATTTCTCCAGCAGAAATGCTAACTCCGCTCAACTCATCGCCGACCACCAAACAGGAGCGCACGCGAATCGCACCGTGTCCCCAGAAAGACGAAGAAGCACGCACGCAGAGGCAGGGGTGGAAGACAAAAACAGAACGAGGAGGGAGGGACCGAGACGAGACAAGGAGGAGAACAAAGGAACAAAAAAAAAAGCAGAACCCCCCTCAAATCACGGGATACCCCGGCCCGTCGGGAGGGACCCAGGAGCACACCGCCGCGCACCTCCCCGAAGCAGATCTGCGAAAGGCGGGCGAGCTTTTTCACTCGCCCCCCTGCGAGGGCGGGCGGGCGAGCTCCGCAGCGCACAGTGCGAGAGCACCGCCCCGCCCGACAAGGCAGCAAGGGCAACAGCGCAGAGCACCAGCGGGGGGACACACTAGTAATGCGGAACGCGACCGTGCCAGGAGCTCAACTCACCCGCTGCCGCTGCCGCTCCCGCCGCCGATGCCGGGGTGGTGCCGTGCTCCGCTGCTGCTGCTGCCACCGGCTCGGACGGGCCCGCGGCCAGCCCGGACGCATCCACCGGCGGGGGAAGGGAATGGGCGGGCACGAGGCGGACGGCCGTACGGTAGGGCGCGTATCGCCGTGGAGGGGGAGGGAGGGAGAGTGGCGGGACGTGGAGAGGAGGAGGAGGTGGACGGGGGTGGGAGAGGAGGGAGGAAGAAGAGAAAAGGAATTGGAAGCTGGGAATGGCAGGCAAGCACGCTTTCAAGCTCCTCCCGCTGCGATGGCGGCCGTAGCAATCGCGGGCGGTCCCTCTCCCCCTCGATCTAGCCTCCTTTCCCCCTCTCCCCTCTCTCTTGCTTTCGCTGCCTTTGCTTTTCGTCCTAATCCGCCCGGCCCCACCTGGCACTTTTGAGTTCCATGCCCTTCACTTCCTCGGGCGTGCGTCCTCTCTCTCTCTCTCTCTCTCTCTCTCTCTCTCCATTTCTTTCCGGTCTTTATTTTCTCACGTTATTTTCTGTATTTAATACGTACCAGTACTCCTACAGCACACTGATTTCTGGTTGGGGTTCAGATTTTAGCGGGGGCAATTTGGCAGGCAGCGTGCATCAGCACAGTGCTCAGCTGACGTGACGACGACGAGGACGAAGGTTCCGGAGCCGTCTGATTGCGAGGATGGAAGCGCCCGATCGGAGAGATGCGTGTCGTGTGTCGCTGCGGGTTTTTGGACGGGAGTCGGGGGAGGGTTGGACCGATCGATCGCGGCGTGTCATCGTGGCTTACGAGTGAGGTCAGCTATTGCGTTTGCTGCTAGCAAGGAGTAGAGTAGACTGTGGACCGGGGTGTGGCAGTACGTGACCGCACGGGTTGCTCCGTTGAGAAAAGCGGGGCGAGGCGCCGGCCCGGGACGGAAACGGAACGGAACGCGTGGTACCCGGCGGGCTTTTGGTGGCTTCCAAGTTTGAATGCATCGTGCTAGCAGCCTAGTAGTAGTACTAGCGCACAAGCTATTCAAATTTCAAAGGAGCACTATTTTGTACTGTAATTTTACTTCATATCATTTTGAGACACCTCGTAGGCTCGTACGGTAGCACATGGTGGATTTGGGCTGGGCACCGCCGGAGCAGGCAGCAAGACGAGGAGGCCTCGTGAACGAACTTTCGGGGGCCGCGGCGGCGACTTGCCAACCGGGGCGACCCGTGACCCTCGCAACCGTGTGTTCTCGGAAAGGTGGCAGCAGCGACCAGCCAAAAGAGCCGCGGCTTCGCTAGAATTTTGATCATGGTGCGTGCAGGTGCAGTCGTAGGTGCCTCGGGATACGCAGGCGAACGGTGAGGAAAGGACACAGATCCCGCAGAAAAATGCATGCAAGCGTGTGCAATGCCGAATTGCCGCAGACAACTCTCTCTGGGGAAGAAGCACCCAACTCCCAAGGACGGGACGGCGCGCATTGTGCTGCACTGCGGCTACTCGTACCGGCGTCACACGCGGGTGGGGTGTGCCTTCTAGTTTACTCGTCACTACTTTTCCCTGGACCAATGCGAAGGGGTACGCGTGGGCGGGGGACCCCAGCAGACTGGGGGCACTCACTTCATTCACCGGGGGAGTCCACGACAGATGGACGGTGTACCGACCCACGGACGGGGTGGCCGGTGGCGTTTCGCGACGTGCCGCCGCGCGCGCTGGACGGGAGAGGTTTTGTCCGGGCCAGCAGCTTCGTTCGTCGCTGAAGCTTCCGTTCTCCGTCCTCGGCGGCGATCATCAATCACCCGCATCACATGGCCCCGCAGAGAATCCAGGATGAGGTGATACGCTCCCGTTCCTCTTTTTTTTGTTAACTGGAAGGAGGTGAAACATGCCCGCAGCTAAACTGTTGAAGGACTGCACGGTCCAGCACGGAGCACGCTTGTTCAATTTTATGCAGTCAATTTTACCAGGAAGCTTGGGATTCGTAGTCGTCCGGTGACCGCGTGCGTTCGCGATCTGGGGCGAACGCGGTTCCTCGGGAACGCTTGCTCGGTCACGGGAGGAAAACCGGGGCAGTTTCTTTTTCCACCGATCCCTGGTATTTTATCAGACGCAGCGTCAGCGTGCAAGTATCGTGCATCATATTTCATATATGCTCTCTCCGTTGCGATCCAACCAGGTTCCAGCCTTTGACTTGAATGATACTACATTTACGTTAATTTTTCTTTTAGCAGTAGAAGCTGTGTCACATCCATAAGTAAGATATTTGTTGTGGCTTCGACAACATCAAGAAATGCTTACTATAAATCTTTCGGATGTATTCATGGGTAGGTTGTGCATGTGGATGGGATACTCGTGTATATAAGCATATGAGTTTGTACCGTTTTCGTAAAAAGATATACTTCCTTTATTAAAAAGTATGTGTATTTTGCTTTGGAAAACCAAGCTTTGTATATTTGATCAACGTCAAGCCAAAATAATCTATGTAATTAGATCGTATTTTAAAAAGCTACTGTACTATATTGATTTGTAGCGATAAATGATATGTTTGTGAGAAAGGGTCTGTTTGGTTACCATTGCTTATAAATAAGCAACTTATAAATAAGCAAATAAGTTGCTTATGACCCAAACACCCTTGCTTATAGACTTGCTTATAAGTTGCTTTTGCATAAGCAAATAAGCAAGTTTGGAGCTGCTTATTTTGCTTATGGGGTACTCTTTACCCCCCTACCCTTCCCACTTTTCTCTCTCTCCTCCCACTTTTCTCCTTTCCCCAGATCCCCTTCTCTCTCCTTCTCTCCCCCGGCCGGCGCTCCCACCCCGCCCGCCGGTCCCTCCCCGCCGCCGCCCGCCGCCGCCGCTCCCGCCCGCCGCCGCCGCCGCCCCTCCCGCCCGCCGCCGCTCCCACCCGCCGCGCTTGAACACGTGCTCATCGCGCGTCGCCAGCGGCTGGTGCCCGAACAGCATCTCCCCTTTCTTGACCTCGTACGCGGCGTTGTGGCTCTCCACGACCATGTCGCGCGGCCGTACTGGAACCCCACCGGCGGGTTCATGCGCAGCGCCTCCCAGACCACCGACTTCACCAGAGGCATGTTGACGCGCAGTACGGTGGCGCCGCCGTTGCGGGCGATGCGGGAGCGGAAGAACTCGTCGGCGCCCTGGAAGTAGAAGTAGTCCAGGCGGTCGCGAAGCGACGAGAAGAACGGGACCAGGAGCTGGTAATTACTAGGGGTAGAGGGAGATGGGATGGCAGGGGCAAATGTGTCAATAGCAGTC
>NC_028456.1:24383715-24385000 GCF_000263155.2 Setaria italica
CCGGGCAAAAATAAAAAATAGGTCTGTTTTCATGAACAACGGGAGTAGGGGCTTCAATGAATTGAATAATGAATATCCTGCACACTCAAATTTGACTTCAACGAATTGAATATCAATCGGTTGCCACGGTTCAAAGCTCTAGTAGTGCTGCCCAAGTTCAACATTCTAAAGTTTTAAATCTGCATTATTTAGCATTAGGCTAGGATACCCTGTCCTTAATACATCACACAATATTTTATCTCAGACGACGTTGTTTACTATATCAAAACCATGACCACCGGCACTAGCATTTTCATTTCCGAGTACTAGAGGTTATGTCAGCATCTTTGACAGCATGCTCACTAGATCCCAATCCTGAAACTCTACATATTCTGCAGAAATATTCTTATTCCCTCTCCGTAGAAACTGGCAGCGGAGAGGAATCAGAATCAAGCCGTGGTACTGCAATTATCTGCCGCGGGCGCCGTCTCTTTTGGTTGGGCAGGAAGGAAGCCGCCCGAAACCCCGAACTACGACAGCAATGGTTTGGTGAAGATGAACTTTGCAGAGATCTCATACACACTGCCGATGCTTATCCTAAATTCGGATCAGATGCGAAACACTTTTCGCCATCCGAATCCTGCAAGGAGGTGGGAAATTGAGAAGGCCTCGGCGAGAGGAGCACTCGATGCGGCCGGTCAGCTTCAGCTACTCCGTTCGTCTCTCCGTTCGCGTGAACGTGAAAGCGAGCGGCTCAGGAAAAGGGAAAACGAGAGGGAATGGAGAAGGACGGGGGTCGGCGCATTGTTCTCAAAACGACGTGGAAAGCGGCGGGGTGGTGGCGACTCAGCGGGCTGCAGGCCTGCAGTGGGAAACAGAGCAGTAGGGCATGGAAAAAATGATGACTTGTGCTAAACAGCGAGGTGAAGTGCACACCGGAGTTGCTATATTCGTAGCAAAAATGCGTGTACGGACACACGCCACACGCGGCACATGGTTTCAAGCAAATCTGGTCATCGCTCGTTTGGTAATCCAGTTGCTGTGGCGTCCAGCCCACAAGTGTGATCCCATTGGCCTTGAAATGCAAATGTACTTGTTATACAATCAAATATCTATACAACAATGTACTTTATCAAAATAAAGGTGGTTTGAGCTTTGTACTCATGGATTAGAGAGTACAAGAAAATAATATTGGCACACTTGTAGAAATAGCAGCTCATTTACTGACAATAATATAGAACATCCATTCATAAAAATGCTACAATAGTGCTTTTAGGGCCAAACCTTCCGACGTAGGCCTCAGAAG
>NC_028456.1:24386382-24422678 GCF_000263155.2 Setaria italica
GGCATTCTTGCCTCCTCTTTTTACGAGTTAGCCGTCCGCACTTCGCCCCTTGCTCCCCTGGTTGGTCCTCGCACCCCTGGGTTTGTCTAACCGAAACACATTTATAGCCCTGTCTTCTCGGAAAAAAACAATAAAAAAATTTTTTGAGATTGGCATTTTTCCGTCCCCCCCCCCCCCCCCCCCCGAAAAGAACACATGTATAATCAGGTAGCACTCCTCGTAACCCCCATCATCATGCATGGTCATCGAAAACAGCGATAAAGAAGAGGAGTGGAAGTAAAGCAAGAATCTCGCGTACTAACAAGACTGGCGCTCCTCGTCGACACATCATCATCTATCTTCTCGATGCTAAAATCAAGTGGCCATGGAGGCGCCTACGTTACGTGCAGCAAGTTCACGAGCAACAAGACTAGAAGAGGACGCCAGGACGATCTCGCGCAACACCGACTGATGCCGACGTGTGCATGCGGGCGTGCCTTCCCGCTTTACCTTTCCTAGGTGTAGTTGAGACCAGCCTACATGGCACTAGCTTTTGGGCGCTTTCTTGTGCCTCTTTATCGTGCAATATTCCATCGCCTAGCAAACGATCTGTCTTGATCCTATCCGCCCGCTCTTTTTGGCCGGCATGCTAATGGAACGGTGACCACTCGCCCTTTGCATTGAGATGACTGATGTTCAGCTGGATACTGTTGCAGCTGTGTGAAGTGTAAGTGAACTACACGTCTTTCTTCCTCAGAAAGCTTAACATGCATGGCGTGAAATGAAAGGTCTAGCTAATCGGAGGTTTGAAGAGGCTAGGATTGGTCGTTGCCGGAAGCATAATCACAGGCCTAAGCTTGATTAGGCTTACTAGTAGTGTGATTCAGTGCATTGCTGTTGTGTCAGATCGTGCGTAGATTTCATGAATTGACAACAACGGCGGCATCATGTGTGGCATGTGGCGCGGAGGCGCAAGTGGCGAGGCCGATCGATCCAGATGCTTTTTCTAGAAGAAAGGCGACTGGAGTAGTGTTAAGCTTGTCCTAATTAGCTGATTGATGCAAGTACGGTACGAAATCTAGTTTATTGCCGATTGAAGAGAGGGTTTTGTTTCCGAGTCCCCCTTTTAAGCAACTAATCGAGCACTTGGCCGGAAACCTCTGAATAATCCTGAAAGAAAAAAAAGGAAGTGGCAACAGGCACGAGCATTTGAATGCAGCTTTTTGTGCCCTATCCATCATGAATAATGGTCGTTCCGTGTAAACACTACTATCTCTCAGCCGTTCCCGACTAGGAGGCGTCGAAGCCAAGTTCACTGCATCGGGCCCCCGGCCCGGCCGGTCCTCTCACTCTGATCCGCAGTACAGCATCTGTTCAATCTCCACTAGCACCGGTCGGCGAAAACCTGTGGCGAAGCGAGACAGCCGGCGGACTAGCTAACCAACCAGAGGATTCCTCGGCGATCAAACACGGCATGTGAGCAGAGTCTGGGTACATCACAGGCCTCTAGCTTGTCGGGTGTCGGGGACGGCGACGGCACGGATGGGCGCAGCGCGGAGCCGATCCGATCAGGTAGTCCTGTTAATTGGGTTGTAACCCATGTTGTAACCACACCAATCTATTCTTATAAGAAAATAAATATAACCCACCCTAAACCAAACCTCCACTATCACACACCACACCACCCCAAACTTACGATTGCATAAGTTATACAAATTACTTGCCAAATATGGTTACAACCCAATAAGAACCCATTAGGTACCCAATAAAAACTCATTAGTTAATTTTTTTTTGAGTTTGTATGTGACTCTCAACGTGGGGCCCACATGTAAGTCTAGCCATACTACTTTGCACAAAGTAGCGGACTGTCAAGCTAATTCATCTGCAACAAGTTTCGGTCAATTCATCCAAAATTTTAAGGTGTGAACACGAGGTTTTAGTTTTAGGGTCCGACTCTTGACGCGGGCCCCACATGTAAGTCCAGCCGTACTGCTTTGCATACAGTAGCGGACTGTTAAACTAATTCATCTGTAACAAGTTTCGATCAATTTATCCAAAATTTTAAGGTGTGAACGCGAGGTTTTATTTTTAGGGTCCGACTCTTGATAGATGAGGCTCCAGGCTTTTGGGTTCTTAATGGGTCTCAACCCACGGGTTGAGAGTCTTTTAGATCCAAAAATAATACCACACACCCCAAACACCTTCCAAACTATTTATTTGTAAAACCCAAACCAAACCAAACCATCTAGCAGGCCAACTCATTATAAACCAATTCAAATGAACTTATTATATAAACCAAACCATTAAAACCAATAAACCCAACCCAATTAAAGGGCTACGATCAGGGCACGTACGTAGTAGTGGGTGGCCTCCGGTCGATGCGCGGGCGAGGGGAAGGGTTTGGCCACCAGCGCGGACGAAAGCAACCTCACGGGCACGCGCGCCCAGCACCGAGGAGCCGAGCCCGGGGCGCGATCGAGCGAAAAGGCAGCGGGGGCGATCGACGCGGACGGGGCCACGGCCAAGTTGAGCGCGCACTCACACGAGCAGCGGGACGGGAGAGCCAGCCCGGGCCCGGCCCCCTCACAGCTTTCGCCGCAGCGCGCACACGCGCACGCCACTTTTGCCCGTTAGTTTAGTAGTCACATTTTCGCGTGCGCGCGCGGGTGCGTGAGCGAGCGCGATCCGGTGCCCGGGCCGGGCGGCCGTAGCGGCGCGGCCGCTGCTGCATCGGGCTAATTGGCACGTGATAGTTGCAGGCCGGCTAGGCAGCGCGCCGGCCGGGCGGGTCTCCGGCGGTGGAGGTTCACGACTTCACGTACGTGGCGGCCGGCGAGCGCGACGGCTGGAGACTTTGGCCGCCGTGCGCGCTCGTGGTGGACGGGTTGATTGGCGCATTGGGTAGCACAGCCGGGGTTAGTCAGCACTCACTCCCGGACTCGGTAGTCAGCGACTGCTGCGGCTTTGTGGTAGTCAGCCGAGTTTGGGACGAAACTGACACTCTCGTGGACCGCGTAGATTTTGGTTTGAATAAAGAGCTGTCATTTCCGATCCGATGTGATCCCGGTGTTTAGGGGATGCGATGGGACGGTTAATTTTTCTTGAGTTTTGGTTGGTGCGTGTCCACTAATATGAGTCAGATGGAGCGGATGGATCGAGGCGTGTCAGTGTTTCATGGGTGGGGGCTGGATAACAAAGACCAGGGGAGCCATATGGTGTTTGAGAAAAGCTATCAAATATATTTTTAAGCACAAGTCAAACGCAAACAACATGCACACATTTATGTAATTGCGGCCTAACACACACGTCCAAATAAGATTTAAGTTTATTCTTTTGTGAGTCGCGCTTTACAACTGAACCCATATAAATGTGCATGCATGGACTGTATTTCAGGATGGAGGGATACGTGAGAAGGGACATGAAAATAAGAGGTGAGATGAATATAATCCTCTGCTGGGATGATGGGTAAGGGAAATTATAGGGGTTGAGAAATAGGATATATGTGAGAGGTTTCCCGCCATTCCATTTCCATCAGAGGGCCGGTGGGTTAGAATTAGAAATTATAAAATTTCTTCTCGTTCCCGTAGGTAACATTCTATTCTATTTGAAAAGGGCATGTCCCAAATCCGAACCCAATCAATAGACAAGGGAACGTGAAATTTTTTTTCACATAATCCAAACACATACCTAGATATTTTCCACTTCATATCCTTTTCTACATATGCTCATTGTCTATCCAAACGCCACCTTAGTATCTTTTCAACATGCTACTGTCTCGGAACACATGGTCCGAAAGAACACGTAGTAATGACTAATGGATACAATGCGTCGTGAGTTATATTATTCAATTGTTGGCTGGAGCGAGCTGTCCCGCTCATATGCAGATTGGAACCCTAGCTTGCTAGTGGCTTTGCCACAAACTGCTTCCCCTTTATAGGGAGGTCCCGTTGATTGTGTGATACACTACTGTAGCACGTTCAGATTTTTCTTAAAGTGGTGTGTATGACTACCAAAACCCCTTTAGCGTAGATCTTGTGAATGCTTTGTTTACCTGTCTTATCCTGACAGTACATTGGTCAGCAAGTAGCAACTGGCATCAAATATGGTACCTTTTGTGAAAACAGATACTGTTTGGTGACTATAAGTCTCTGTCTTATCGCCATACATTGCTTGTTTTTCTCAAGTTTGCCAATTGCTCAAGATTACGTTTAACGTGTCATCCTCTTTATCCATATGTACATATATGCCCTGTTTATGTCATATTTTTTCCACACAAATTTTCACCGTGCCTTGAGGAAAACGTGTGATTTTGGTCCAAATATTTTACTCGAGGATATTACTACGCGGCTGACACGTATGGCCCACTGGGAGAGGTGTTCTTTTTTTTGGAACTGATTGGCATGTCAAGAACCATCTACGTGTACTGCAGAAACGCAGAACTATACGCGAGACAGATCGCACTCATGTGTAGGGCTAGCTAGTGCCAGTCACACTCAAAAGCGGTGTCCCTCACGAATTGAGCGAAAAGGTGAGATCAATCCCGTGCACATTGTATAAGGTCGGCAAACGTAATCCAAAGCGTATTTGTCTGTAAGCGCTCGACACATCACTCGTTTCCTTTCTACAAAATACTCGCTTGTATAGTACGAAGAAAACGAATCGAGATATGGTTCTAAACAAGAGGCAGAGCAAAAGCATTACTAGTATAGTACGTAAGCTGTGGTCCCTTGTTAGCTTCGAATGAAAAGTATTAAACTAAATGTTTTAGCTACATTGAAATGTCTGAAATGAAGAGCAATAATAATCGTTTTAAAAAACTACTATTGGTTGAATATACATTGACTCTTTATTCATATATACAACTTAATTATTTTCTCTGGTTCACAATAGTTAACTGCAATCAAAAGGGTAGTAAGTTACAAAAAAAAAGTAAGCAAGAAAGTAGCACAAAGACCTCTATTAAGGGCTTGTTTGGCTAGCTATATCTCGAAATTTCTAGATTTAGAGTTGTGGTTATATTATAGATGGTTGAGTAATTTTGTTAGTATATTGGATTTATTATATATGTTTAAACTGATTTATTGTATCCTACAAACTATACATCGTGCACATATCTTGGAGCTAGAGTTATGCCCAACTAGGTACGTTAGCAAGTTTGTCCACAGTCTGCAAATACATAATTTTTTTACAAGTTTTGCGGAAACACGCCAGAAAAATAACCTTTTTACGGGTACAAGGACGAACCGCTTGCATCTCTATTAACAAACTGATCCTAAATAAGATGCTACACAGCCACTTAAACTCCTTCCTAGTATCATTTAGGTAGCATACAACAACCAAAATGGTGACTCTTAGTAAAATATACGAAACATTACGGATCATTGTGAACATTATTATACCGTTGGTCTTAAAGTAGCTTAACTGGATATGGATTACACGCATGCATGGAAAGTTGCGAATGATTTGCGTAGCTTAGCCAACAATCAAAAAGGGCTACTATGCCTAAAGTATCCGGCAAAAAAATTGGCAAATGTACAATTGAAGAGGTGTAAAGCACACCTTGTTAGGCGATCCACGAGTCACATAGACATAGCACACCAGTTCCGATTGATCAATTTTGATTTAAAAAATGGATACTCGCCTTATTTAATATAATATATCGAAAAACTCCTTTCTTCTTTATTATGATCACTAAATAGCTTTTATGATATGGGACCGTGGATTGCGTGACTCAATGGAGTAACTCACAGAGAAAAAGCGTACGTGGATAACAACTTCGTTCATCAAGGAACAAAACTCCAATGTGCATCCATGACTAAGCACCTCTTTTTCGCCAAAAAATGCAATTGGACGGGGGTATTTTTTCTGAAAAAATCAAACACTAACAACCCCCTAACAAATATACTGAAACTCCATGATCTTTGGCAATGGCTAAGCATATAATGTTGATGTTGAGAATTGAGCATAATCGGTTCGCTAGAATAAGATCTTATAGTAAGCTAGGGATCCTATCTGGGTTCGAATCTACGGAGAATTTTCTGGACTAAGCATAGTTTTGCCTTTTGTCTTGATCATATTGCTCCTTTTCTCGACCTCTTCTCTCAAGTTAGATACTACTTCCAAGCACTGGAACAGTAATATTTTTTTTCTCGTCTACTAATATATCCTTTTCTCTCGTTCAAAAGAGTGATCTTTCTTGGCCTCTTACCTACCACCATTGCATGATCCCTACATCCATGTGCGTCCTAATCAAATGATTGGACCGCCAGGCTTCGATTAGCCATGCCTTTAACTTTCTACTTTCTCCGTTTCAAATTATAGGTCATTTTGACTTTTCTAGGATTATAGATATTATTATGTATGGCATACATTATATCTAGATGTATAATAATATTTATAAATTTAGAAAAATTTAAAATGACCTATAATTTGTAACGGAGGGAGTACCATTTTCTTAAGCTGCACCGTAGACGTTAGGAAAACCATAGGTTCCCGCGTGCATGACCAGTGGAAAGCGCTGCTGGTAACACTGTTCATTTGAAAGGTGTTTTTATAATAAAAGAAGTACGGATAAGCATGATTAGCCTGCTGAAATGATCATCCAAAGAACAGTTGAAAAAAAGGTTCATAACAAAATGGCAAATCAAACGGCTTTCCTTCTAGATTGATTAACCAAGCATCAGGACAGTGGTTGGAGCTAGCTTGGGATCCATGGATCAGGCAAGAAAGACCACGGCCGTCTTACTCAACATCCTGTCATGGCCATTTTCTTAGGAGAGGTTTGGATGCTTGAGCTAAAGTTTAGTCCATGTCATATCGAATGTTCGGAGGTTAATTAGAGGACTAAACATGAGTTAATTATAAACTAATTACACAAATGGAGGCTAATTCGCGACACGAATCTATTAAGCCTAATTAATTAATAATTAGCCAATGTTTACTGTAGCATCACATTGTCAAATCATGGACTAATTAGGCTTAATAGATTCATCTCGCGAATTAGCCTCAATCTGTGCAATTGATTTTTTAATTAATCTATATTCAATAATCCTAATTAATATCTAAATATTTAATGTGACATGAATTAAATTTTAGTCCAGTCGAATGGATCGGCATAAAACAAGTGCCAATCGGCAGCACCAGAAAGCTCGTCGACAACGTGCTGGTCGAGGTGACAGGATGGACGACGAGGATCGACTTGTTAGAAGGCGAAGGCCTGTGCTATCTTGTCATGACCATTTTTGTCAAATGTCAGTATATTGGCCTGTGATGATACTCAACTTTTTTGTTGTTGTTGGGGGATGGAAATGGTGATCTTTGGCAATCGTGGAAGTGGTGGCATTTCAGATGGGACATGCTGTGCCGCTACTTTGTGCTGCTGCCACTTGCACTGCTTTCAGAAAATCCATTATATCCAGGTGACATCTGTAATAAACTCACACTAATGGCAGGGTCCTGCACTGGCACTGCACAAGCCAATCCCGCAGAAGTTGCTAGATCTAACAACACATCCTGTTTGGCTTCAGGATGTTAAATCGTCACATCGGATGTTTGATGCTAATTAGAAGTATTAAATATAGGTTAGATGGAGTGTAATTCGCGAGACGAATCTATTAAATCTAATTAGATTAATTAGGCTTAATAGATTCATCTCACGAATTAGCATAGGGTTCTGCAATTAGTTTTATAATTAGCTCATATTTAATTCTCCTAATTAGCATCCGAACATCTAATGTGACACTGTTAAAGTTTAGCATCTCGTATCAAACACCCCATGATTATTCTAGAGGGGAGTGATAATAATGTAGTAAGCTGAGAGATCATAACGTGTAAGAAGGTGCAATCAAGGCATAACTAATAAATTGCAGATTAGATTGGATATATGATTGTACCTGGATATAAAAGATTGTACTACCAAAGCTGACAAATCATAGTAAACACATCTCGTCTCGTGCTGATCAGCAGTAGATAACCATATGCTCGCATGTATTATAGTGTTCAACTGCTGATTCACCTGCCCATTTTAGAATAAGACAGTCGTAAGAAGTTTATCACATAGCCGGGCCTGTCAACTGAACATAGCTTGGCGGCACTCGGAAGGCTGGGTAAAATACTGAAAATGCCAAGACGAACAGATCACTTGGAGATCAGTTCTTGCATTATTCTGCTGCAGACATCACCCAGTCTGGAGCTGCACACATCATGGAGTGGAAACTGAGCAACACTCAGCTCGAAGCCTCGAAGTCTTCACACGGCATGTGCGGCTGTTTCTGCAGGCGAGGACAGTCCAGATCTCTGAAGAAAAGAAAGGTCATAGGACGGCCGGCTTAACGTGTTGGTTCAACCGATCGCGATAAACTAAGCACCGCCGCATGCATCAGAAATTTCAAACGCGATCCCGTGAAGCGGTTATTCATTTGGTCACGGTTTCACAAGGATTCATTCAGCAGCAGTGCCGAATCGTGAGTGAGGCAAGCGGTACAGTGTTTCAGGGGAAGTGGTCTACTGAATAATGAATAGGAGTGTTGTTTTGAGCGGGGCGTTGAACATCACGGGATACTCTGATTCCCTTGTGAATTATTGAGCTGACACAATTCAGTGGTTGCAATGAAGGTGTCAGTGTCAGGTACAAGGGGCATGCTGCCTCCTTGACCCTGTCGCTACCAAGGCCATGTTTACTTCCCTCCAAACTCCCAACTTTGACACTATGCAAAAAGAAGATTCCCCATCACATCAAACTTGCGGTACATGCATGGAGTACTAAATGTAGACGAAATAAAAAACTAATTGCACAGCTTTGTTGTACTTTGCGAGACGAATCTTTTGAGCCTAATTAGTCAATATTTGGACAATAATTCACAAATACAAACGAAACGCTACAGTTGCGTATTTATAGCAAAATGTCAATTTTGCCTATCCCAAATTGGGAACCGAACAAGCTCAAATAGCCAAATTCTCCGTTGAGCGTTTGCTTGTCTGTCTAAGCTTGCAAACCAAATTTCCATCCGTCAGCTAGTTCAGGCCAGTCACCTGTCAGTTCTCTGTGGTACTGCTGCATCAGACTTCTCACCTAGGATAATACTTCAGAAATTCGCCTGGATTTCGCATACGAGGTTTGGTGCAGTGGTATGGCAGTTATACTAATGCAAAGACCACAGCATGTTCCTGGTCATCGTGGTCAGTCAGAACATGTAGATCGGTCTCCACGGCAAATCCTCGAGCCCACTCCTCAACTCTGAGGTTACAAAGAACATTTGCATGCTAGTGGAAGCTTGCAAGTTTATATTTCCCTCAAAATTCAGCATAGACGGCGGCTTGCTCCGTCTAACGCATCATTTATTAATTGCTTCAAGGCTGCCCAAGCATATATATCCGCCAGGCCATTTCACGTCAGCCCAGCCTCCGAAAGACCCTAATTTCCATTTTTGAGAATTCAAGACTACGCATCTTCGTGAAAGTCTCGGAAAAGCTATCACGTGCGAATCTCTATATCAGATAGTAAAAATTTATACCAACACAAAAATATAGAATAGCAACAGAGTAACAATATCATAAATATCGAGTACAATGCTTCGGCTCATGCCGGTACGAGTCTATTAGGACTGAATCATGAAAGGTAAAACATCTACGCGGAGGAAACATGTAGCGTGGCGAATAACATCTCCAGATGCGACTTGAGCGAGGGACCATCCCTAGTTTTCCCATATATCATTGTCGAAGTCGTAGTTGGGCTCCAACCCAGAAACGCCACCATCTACCTGAGAAGCGGGTAGGCCATATTAACTCCCAAAAGTAGCAAGCTAAGGAAACGGGGAAACAAAACTATTGCATGGATCAACCTATATATGGTTGTAGAGGTATATGCAGCAGCAGCAGCAATCAAAGATGCATCAAAGCAATATATCTCCGAGGTCAACACCTCATATCAAGGAAGTCATCACAAACCACCATATTCTTCACCTAAAGATCCAACACCCAAACACACTAGGCGATGTGAGAGCTCCCTTCCCTCACATCTCAACGGCAAATGCCGACCTATCTCAAAAAAGGAAGGTAGAAGTATAATAAAGTCTAGTTAGAGTAATTAATCACAGGACTGTCCATACCAGTGGACACGGACTATAGCTATAGATTATACACTCTGCAGAGGTTGTACATCTGTACCCACCCGAATGGAGCCTGAATGTAACTAGTCGTCCAGATCCCACCTAATGGCCGGAGCCCTAGAAGGTGGCTAGCACTGTCCTGTTTCCTCAAGTCTGGTAGTGTCTTCGACTGCAGAGCACGCCGTCACCAGTCGGAGACCTTGAAGCTGTGAAACCTACCCACGCCGAGGTGCAGTTTGGTAGGAGCAGGTCAATATCTTGAACTCCTTATACTAAGCCTCCAATCCGCCTACAGGCTGAGCACTATCAGTGAACCCCGCCCATAACAAGGCGAACGGTATGTATGTGTAAAGTCCAAAGAAATATGGTTAAACTGACTCGGTCTTTAGGGGCCGAGAGCAAGCACTCAACTCCACAAAGTACATGACGAAGCATCTGCAATGTACAAGTGCGCCACCTACTCCTCAGTGTCAAACAAGGTACCCGCCACATGCACAGGGGGTGGAGAGTCCAGAATGCTCTCCCTTGGCAAGGCATTCCTCAGTACCAACCGCGGCTCGCTCCCACCAAAACACGTCAAGGAATCACACTCACCTAAAACACATGTGAGAGTGTACAAAGGAATCCTATCACCAAAACCATGGCATCTGCCTATCCATAACTCAAAAGCATGTATATGGATATAAGTAAGGTGGACTAGCTAGGGGTCTGTAGCTAGCCCACAAGTAGGTAACAAGGTGAATGAGATAAACAATTATCAAGGCAGGGCTAGAAACATAGGCTATGCAATCAATCATCATCCAAGCATCATAAATAAAGCGCTAGCAACTAAGAATGCATAGAATCTATATGATTGGGATTGACATGACACCTTATCCGTTGTTGTTGAGGTCCTCTTCAGTGTAGTTGGGGTCTTGAGAGTCCTCCGGGTCGTAGCTCGGGTTTGAACAGAATGAGATACGATGCAATATAAATTTATCAGCAATACATCTAAGAAAAAACTCCAAGAAAACCATATTTAGAAAATCCAAATAATACTAAATTAGCTACAAACAACACGTGCTCGATTTTACAAATTTAATGCAACTAGTTTCATATTTTTCTGAGTTCAAATGAATTAGTTATGAATTTTCAAAGATTAAAGAATTTATTTAATTAATTTCGGAAATTCATTAATTAGGATGACACGTGTTAGCTTCTGGTTGCACCACGTGGCACCACGGGGGGTGCCAAATATCAGCTGACATCAGCGTTGACCGGTCAATGTTGATCGGACAACGGTCAAGTGGGCTCCGGTGGGCCCCACTGGTCATTGGGTCCCATAGTCTGTTAGTCGGCCCCATGAGTGGGCCCATCCTAGGACATGTTAGCTCCACGTGGCAGCCACATGGTCATTCTAGTCTACGTGGCACTGCCATGTGGCCGCACAGGGTTTGCCGGGATCCGGTGTGCCGGCCGGATCTCGTGCGCCACGCTCGTGTGCCCGAGCGTGTGGCGCGCGCACTAGTTTGCTGCGGCATGGAGCGGTGGTGACGCGACGTCGCAGCGCGGCGCGGGCTAGCACACGACGGAGCTGCAGGTGGTACGGGCTGCGGCGAGTGGCGCGCGGTGCGAAGCAAGGCAAACGTGTGGCGATCAGCGACGCGGTGAGGTGAGACAGCAGCCCGGCCAAGGGCGAGCCTTTGGCCCCGACGGGGTGGCACAAGCGCACGGGCGGCGCGTGCACGGTCACGGGATAACCCGCGATCGTGGAATCCCAGGACCGTAGCGAGGGCGTGGCTGCGCGAGAGGGCAGAGGTGGCACCTGCACAAGAGGCACGGCACGAAGGCCGGTGACACGGTGGCGGCATCAAGCGGTAGCTAGGGCTCAATGGCCGGTCAGGCAAGGGAGGCTGGGCGGCGACTTGAAGGCCGATCAGAGGTGGCAAGGAAAGGAGAGAAGAGGGCGACGGCTCACAGCGGGGCGGAGGTAAAGGTGTCGCCGGCTTGGTGAAGGCTCGTGGTTCGGCGGCATCGGCGGCTCCTTCTCGGCATATCTTCCCTCCGGTGGCGGCGATGTCGCCAAGCGGCTCCGGCTTTCCCCTTCCTGGCGAGGCACGACGACTCCAGGACGGCGGCGGCTCCTCCGGCGCGAACTCCTTCCTCTTCCTTCTCTTCCTTCCCCCTTTTCTCTTCGTCTCCCCTCTCTTCCTCTCAGCTGGTGGTGGCGGTGTTGGGGAGAAGCCCCGGAGCTTGGATGGGTGGAAGAGGCTGCCGGCCGGGGCTATTTATAGCCCGCAGCCAGGGCTAGGGCAATGGGGTGCGGGTTGCGGGAGTACGCGGCCATCCATCCTCGGCGTGCGCGCCTGAGGGTGTCAAGCGGCCATCTAACAGCCCCTGAATAGGGTTTGGAGGCGCAGCCGGCAGTCTACAGGGGCAAGACGGGGAAATCCCCGCCTTGGAAGGCTTCGGAAATCATCACGGGCGTGCTAGGGCTATTGGGAGGTGCGCGTGGACACTTCCCACGTTGTCACGGAGCGGGGAAGGGCGTGCGGGCGCCAGCGAGGCAGCGGCGGCGCATGTAGAGTAGGCGACCGGCGGGATTTTGGGGAAAAAGTTGACGCGTGGGACCCACGCGTCGGTGAGAGGGGAGAAGAGATGGTGGCGGTCCGGCAGTCCGGCTGGGTTGGCTAGCTGGGCCGGCTTGCTAGGTTGGTTCGGGAGAGAGGTAGGTTAGCAGGCCAGGCCGGTTTAGCTACAGGCAAGCTTGGTTCAGTTAGATGTTTAGGTCTTAGGTTTGATTTTTATATTTAGTTTAATTATGAATTAAACATACTCAACTTTGAAAGTCAAATAAAATCCAAAAAGAATCAAATCAAACTAGCACACATATGTGTGGAAATTAATTTAAGTTTTAATTTATTAGAAAATTTCTAGATGAGAGTAGAATTTGTCTTCCAATTTCAAATGAGCACATAATCCAAATAAAAAGTTTTAAATTTTTAATATTTCACTCAATTTAACCAAGAGACCGCGATTTCTCTCGCGCCCAAGAGCTTGCCCGACGGATGAGGTGATGTTCACGCAAAAGCAACGCACGCGGTGCGGATACGGGGGATGGATATCGATCGATCGCCGCATCGCGCTAGCTCGACACCCCGGATGTCGCATCGGGCGGGAGATTGGGATCGGGGTCGACGGCGACGGAAGATTGAAAATGGCGGTCCAGGAAGATGGGACAGCGCGGAGGGAGCCAACACCGCGGCGTGAGGGAGAGAGGCGAAGTGGCGAACGGGCGAGTGACGTGTTTCTCCCGGGGGCGAATGACCGGTGACGATGGCCCCCGGCGAAGTGACGCCCGGCAGACGGCAGTGGTGACGATGCTCCAATCGAGTTCAACGTGTTGATTTTGCATGCCTCGGGACTCGGGAGAGAAAGCATGGCCATGGATTGGATTTTCCTCATACAATTTTTTTTCGGAATTTTCGGAAGAACTTTTCCTCGTGCAAGTGAATATTCAGAACATCAGCTTATCTATCTGCTCTCTGTTTTGCTTGGATTTTGTTAGCAAAAGACGAAAAACCTACCACTAGCGAGTAAGAAACCTTCTGGCTACTCGAGCCCATGGGCCGTAGTCTGTATAGAACAATGGCCCAAAGTGCAAGCCGCGTTGCGACGCTGCATTTCGCAGATATATAAAATTTTTCAATTACTACATTTTTTTGCGAACTCGTCTAGTCTGCACAAAAGAAATATTATGAACGAATGTAGTTGATTATTCGCATAAAAGAGGAAAGAATGAATAACCGAGAGTCTGAGATGAAAAACCGTGGACCTGAACCTGAAGCATGAATCAGGACCGACTTTTTTTGTTTTTTTGCCTTGTTTTTTAAGGTTCTCACATGTAGATCCCGGCGGAAATATTTCGGAAAATGGACCCTTAGCTTGACGCCAGCATTAGTAGCACTAAGCATACACATCTTGGCGCCAAAGTCTCCGGCGCCTAGATCATTGCGCACCTGCTGACTTGGATGCTACATGACGCCAAGCTTTGAATTTCTACCGCCCGCCTCCTTCCTGCCTGAGCCTTCCTCCTCTTCTTTCTCCCCCCTCTTGGTTTTTTTATCTCCCCACTTCGCCATACATCACAAATCGGCCTATGGGACCTTGGAAAATTTGATTTGCTCCGTGGATCACACTCGACGCACAACCACGTCCAAACTTTGAAACTGACACTTCATAACCGATCTCACGTACTTCTCCCACTCGTCCGCACACCGAATTGGGATCATCTTCCTTAGGAGGTTGGGAGGGGTACCTAGGTGAAGTACACCCTCAACTACAATGCCATCATCTCCATGGCAATGTACCTCCTCCCGAGCCCTTCTAATCAACTCACTGAATAAGGTTTCTCATCGAATAACACGGTCACACTTGCATCTCAACAAGCTCAACATATCCATAATGATCTCTTTCCATGTGCCTCCATGATAAATACTAACTAAGTTGTCCATTTAGTCCATACACATAATAACGCAAAATTCCTTTAGTCCAACATAACTTTGTAACTATCCATTCACTAACCATTTAACTAAGTATATAACTAAATAACTAAGTATATAACTAAATAACTAAGTATATAACTATTTAACTAACTATTTAACTAAATAACTTTATAAAGAAAATTATATGTGAAGAAAATTCTATCTAACTATCTATCTATCCATTTCTATCTAACTATCTATCTAACTATTCCATCTAACTATCTATTCTATCTAACTATTATACCTACCTAACAGGAGAAAGGGCGGGTGGAGGGGCGGCGGGTGGCCCGGTGGAAGAGCGGCTGGGTGGAGGAGTGGCGGGTGGCCGCGGCGGGGCGGCGGTCGGGCACACGGAGGAGAAAGGGCGGCCGCGGCGGGGCAGCGGGCCGGCGCGGAGGATGCGTGGAAGAGCGGCGGGCGGCCGGGGACGAGCGGCGGGCGTGTAGGAGCGTGCTGCCGGATGGGGAATGGCTAATGGCAAAAACGAAACTTGGGCTGGTGCTGTGTAAGCAAGCTTGGTGCCATGTCAGCATCCAAGTCAGCAGCTGCGCAAGGATCTAGGCGCCAGCGGCTCCGGCGCCGAGGCGTGTATGCTTGGCGCCACTGGCGCCAAGCTAAGGGTCCATTTTCCGAAATGTTTCCACGAGGGACCTGTTTGTGAGAATTTTAAAAAAAAGGGGGAAAACAAAAAAGTCGGGAATCAGGAGGGGTTCAGGGTTTCAGTACTGGCATGAGCTTGTAATCATTGGCAGTTTGCTTCATCAATACGGATAGAGAGATCAGCCTCGGAACTGTGCAAAGGCACTGGCGTCAGTGTTACATCATGTCTGTTGACAACGAAAAGCATCAGACAACAACAATCAGAAAGCATAATCTCCCACCAAACAAATCATATCCACAAAATAAGCAATCGATCCGGATCCAAATTGAACGGTAACCCCTAGGATTAGCAAACGCCACAAGAAGTTTCTCGAAAATTATCAAATGCAGCAGGTACTCTCGCTCATGATAATATTTGCATGGGAACGGGAATTGGCTACGTACTGTAGATCCCTTAGCCCTGAGCCACTCATTTGTGATGAATTTGTGATCTTCATTAAATTTTTTTTAAAAACTCGTTCTTGATCTTCGTTTGTACGGGTTGGGCCGGGAACTATGCCTCTGATCATCTGATGACAAGAATGCAATTCTGTCAGAACTGAAGTAACGATTACCGCCACTAAGATGACAAGACGAGCAATAACAATAAGATTATAATTAAACCCAGATGGGCTGCAAGGAGACAAAGAAAATGAAACAGAAGAACGAAACATAGCAAGGTAATAAAAGGATTTTCGAAGTTGTTCCTTTTATCCTGAATGATGAAAAACTACAAGACTGTGCATTTGAAACCAACCTTCTGCTATCAGCATATCCTCTTCATATTTCCCGCCTACTCATGATTTTTTCTCATCCTCCTTATCTGGCATAAGCAAATCTCTTAAATCATGGAAAATATCCTGAACATTCTTACAATGGTTAAAGCCCCAATTCACAGCAACATCTAAACTTTCATCCTTCCTTGCTGACATGGATGCTGGTGCGAACTATCCAAAATCAACCACGAGGAGCAGGAACATGGTAGTCTGACAGTAGGCAGCAGCCAGGAACTTTTGACTTTAGTTGCTACAGTAACAGCCCGATCACAACCCTTGCAAATTTTCATAAAAAGTTTTGAGTACCAGTTGGCATACAGCTACAGCAGGGAGAGACTAGCGCAGTTTTACAGTCAGATGCTAAGGGGGTGTTTTTCGATCCCCGGTCTAAATTTTAGCCCCTGTCACATCGAATGTTTGGATACTAATTAGGAGTATTAAACATAGACTAATTACAAAACCAATTTCACAAGCCCTAGGCTAAATCGCGAGACGAATCTATTAAGCCTAATTAGTCCATGATTTGACAATATGGTACTACAGTAAACATTCGCTAATGATGGATTAATTAGGCTTAATAGATTCGTCTCGCGATTTAGTGTAGGGGTTCTGCAATTAGTTTTGTAATTAGCTCATGTTTAGTCCTCCTAATTAGCATCCGAATATCCGATGTGACACGGACTAAACTTTAGCTCCAGGATCCAAACACCCCCTAAGGCTGTTATCACGGTTGCAGTTTTATCATCTGATGCTCCCATCCAAAACTTGACACTAGCCTCATCAATTCGACAAGGGATGCTTCAGATGCGGATTCCTTCTGGTCTGAACTCTGAAGCAGTGCATGTGGCAATTGCACGAGCGGCGAACTTGCAATGCTTCCCTTAGCAACACTAGGATTTCGGTGGTGGTCGGCGAATCGAACAATGACCATCTCCGGCGGTCGCACTCCGACCACCTCCAAGGCTCCGAGGCCCTCGATCTGTAGGAGGAATGCGGGCGGCGATGGGCTCCTCGTGCCGACGCCATGCACTGAGGGGTGCAACTGGACCCCCGGTAGGACGAACGAGAGGGGAGCACATGCATGGAACGACCCGGACACGGTGGCGCTCCGGCGAGACAGCGGCGCCCGGGGTGGTCGGCAAACAAAATAATGACCCGGGAAGCACCGCGCCATCCGCGAGGGCGATGCCAACACGCAGTTCTTCCACGCGCAGGCGAGCCAACGCCTCAGGCGCAACAACATCCGCGTACTGGACGTGGGCGGCATCATGGTCTCCTCCCACCAGGACAAGACGCGCGCCCTGACTGCCCACCTCCAGGGGCTACTGGGGGTGGACGTCGCGGCCTCGACCACCATCAACCTCACCGCGCTCTACTTTGGCTCGGCGACTGTGAACGCGACACCCCTCGTTGCCCCGTTCACAGAGCCAGAGGCGCGGGCGGCGGTCAGAGCGATGAACAGAAACAGCTCGCCGGGTCCGGATGGTTTCGGCCCGGGCTTCTACACGGTGGCATGGAGCACGGTTGCGCCCACTGTCATGGAGCTGTCCTGGGCCTTCCAGGCGGGGACGGCGGAGCTGGAATGCCTTAACCGGTCGTACGTGGTTCTGATCCCCAAACACTCGGCCGCCACGAAGCCCGGGGACTACCGGCCTATCTGCCTCCAAAATTGCTCGCTCAAAATCATCGCCAAGATGCTCACGACGCGGATGCAGCAAGAGATCCCGCGCCTAATCGACCCGGACCAGACCGGGTTCATCAAGGGGCGCTCCATATCGGAGAACTTCATCTACACCGTCGAGCTCGTCCAGTGCTGCAATCGCCGCAAGCTCCCCACCTTAGTACTGAAGCTCGACTTCGCTAAGGCATTCGACTCGGTAAATTGGAACTGCCTAGCTAACATCATGAAGGAACGCGGCTTCCCGCCCCTCTGGTGCCGATGGGTTAGAGGGATGCTGGTGACCTCGAAGCTCGTCGTTCTGGTCAACGGCGCCCCCGGTCCATGGTTCGCCTGCAAGCGAGGGCTGCGGCAGGGGGACCCTGTGTCCCCCTACCTCTTCCTGCTAGTCTCCGACATCCTACAACAACTGGTCAATCAGGATGGGAGAATCAAGCACCCGGCGGCGAGCGGATTGCCGTGCCCAGTACTACAATATGCCGACGACACGCTTATTCTTCTGGAAGCGGACCAAGCAGGACTGCATGCGCTGCGGGAGGTGTTGGATCGGTTCTCTGTTGCAACCGTTGCAATCGGCTTGCACATCAACTACGGCAAAAGCACCATGGTGCCGATGCACACGCCGCCGGCGACAGTGGCCGTGCTCCAGGGGATCCTCGGGTGCCAGCTCGGCAGGTTCCCCAGACTTACCTAGGGCTCCCTCTCTCAAGCGACAACTACCTCAGTGGATCGCCAAATCTGACAAGTACCTCAGTGGATGGCGAGCATCGCTGCTGAATCAAATGGGCGAGCAGTGCTGATCAATAGTGTCATGGACAGCCAGTTGACCTATGCTATGTCCGTTCTTCAACTGCCACCAGGCACGTTTAGTAGAACCACCCAAATTAACCCGGTTAAAGTGTGTTAACCATCACCTCAAATGTGAACAAACACTTTAATCGGATCAAGATGGTAGTCTGTCGGGTTTTACCCGATACAACAACGTATTTGCGATCGAAACAAGCATACAATACTCATATGAAGACGAGCCCAGAGATTACAACAATCCAGATGAAAACATTACAGGTCCCAATTGATTTATTACAACCAAGTTCAAAACATAAAGTAGTTCAGAGTTCAAGTGCAGCGAAAAGAAATGATAGTCTAACGACGATACATGATATCATGGTGAAGCCGTCCATGACATCACTCACCATGATCCTCGCCCGCCATGGACGTGTCCCACTCAACCGTCTATCCCGGAGGGAGCTGGTACGGCCAAGTCACACTAGCAACCATGTCATCAATTTCATTACCTGAAAATATAGCCACAAGCAAGGCTGAGTATAGTAATACTCCACAACACTTACCCGTCAGGTGGTATCTAATCCACCGACTCCTATTCTAAAGTGGGTCCTTGCTTTCAAGTTTTAGCATCAAATTCTAGTTTATTTAACCATTCTAGATAAGCACATATTCTAAGCAAATATGGTAGAACAAAAAATTTAATCAAGCCTCAATATTAAGCATCATCATTATTCATATTCTTACTCAGTGCAGCATAGCGGTCAAGCAGTCTCAATATTTGCGACAAACAGATAATTCGAATCAAATTTCTTAACCTCGCATGGACCTAAACACACGACATGTGCGTACCGCGATGGGTTCACACATTATCAATGGTTCCCATCGATCCCCGGCACGGGTCCAGAGCCCACTTCCCTTGGATACAAGGCTCCGTCGGTCCCCGGAATGACGTCGTGCCGTGACGTCGTCCACGGAAAACCATTTTTCAGAGAGAGCGGGGAAAAGGTCCACGCCCCAGTTCAATCAGGTACTAAGCTTCCTGATTATCATCTTCTTAGTATGTGTTTAGTACGTTCAAAGACTTGACCATGAACACTGACACGGTTCGACATTAGCAATTTCCTCTATATAGACGGGGCATCAACCATTTCAGGAACATCGCACAAAGTCTCACCCGTCATCCTTATGATTCCAACATAAGTAAACATGCAACTCCTATAGCTCGCGAGTGACAACAAATCACTCGACTTTTACTGTGTCCCTATTTAGCATAGCAACTACGCGATCTAGCAGGCTAGTATTCAAACATGGCACTAGGAGCATGCAACTAAGGTTTCAATACAACTCCTATGAACTTAATGCACAAACATAAGTAATGAGAGTATTGTATGAATTTGGAAAACCAGGGTTATGTTCTGGGGCTTGCCCTTTTGTCCTAGGTTAGTCTTGGGCTCTTCCGAACTTTAGTTCAGGCCTTGGTTTGCCTCGATCAGGTTCAGCTCCATAGGAGGGTGTCCTTCTTCGCGTTCCGGGATGAGCTCGTACGTTCTGTCGGTGAGGTTAGCTTCTACACGAGATGCATATGCATAAGATTTCTTTTATAATCTTTCATGACGTAGGTTTCATTTCGTTAACCATAAAAGCATGGGGTGTAATTTAGCCACATTCACCTAGATAAGTTTATAACTATTTCTTTTCTTTTGGTCACATTCACCTAGACAAGTTTATAATTATTTTTTTATTCGAAAAACAAGTTTGGTTGGAAAGGAATCATAGATTTAATTTTGATGGTGATTGTGTACACATATAAAATTCTTAGGAACTCATTATTCAAAATACAATAGGTGTGGTGTTTTGGTATTGTTTAGTAAACCTTCTAGGGGTGATCATGGTCCTGATGAAAAGCATAAATATTCATTTGTGAGCCTACAAATCCTAGTAACAATTTCCTTTACTAAAAATAAGCTAGCTTTTAACATGATTAAATGTTCAAGAAGTATCTACTAGTATATGAACATGAATTATTTACATGAGCTTTCCCTCTACTCAAGGAATCTACTATAAAAATTTCAGATGGATTTGACAATCACAGAATTTACTAAAAATCAAACAGGGTTATATTGCAGATTATGAAGAATGATTCATAACTAGAGTTCTATCATTAGTTTAACTCTACAAATTTTGCAAAATAGTTTTCAACACTGTCAGATACTACTATGAAATTATCAGGATTTTATAAGTATGAGATCTATTTATTCCATAATAAAGAGATTAAACAACATGCATTTTGTTAAGCAACCAAAAACACATGTTTCACAAAGATAAATATTTTTACTAGTCGGATATGAGTATCAGGAATCTAGCAAAATTTATTTCGCATTTTATCAATGTTTCACTAATTATCATACAATTAACAATATTAAAACAACAATTAGCATTTAGATATGAAATAGTATAAAAACCATAGATTCCACTAACACAAGTTGCAGACCTAGAATACACATGATAAATGAAAGCTAACAAAATTGGTTTCACAATTTTTGGACCACCATATGATTTATAAAGCATTTAATAACTTTTAGATAAAATAAATCATATCACCAGATACATAACAGTAACATGCACCTAAACATTTTTCAAATAAACTAGACATCATTAGGAACTCAATAATATAAGATTCACATTTTTATCATTTTTCTACAATTTTCTATGCATTTTCCAAGTTTTAGTCATTTTCTATGCATTTTATTCAAATTTGAGTTTTCACTTTTACCGTAGGGCACTTAAACTTTTCAAAGTTTCACAACTAAGTCCCTACATTTTACATCGAGGCCCTTGAATCAAAACTTGAGCTTGCAATGTGGTCCCTCGACCGGCTAGTGGTGCGGGAGCGCGATTCCAGCGAGGGGCCGCCATGGGGGCGTGGGCTAAGGGCACGGGGGTGATGAGGGACTCACTGGTGAGGGTTTCGGTGTAGGGCTCGGGGTCGAAGAATGGCTGGCGACATTTCGCGGCAGGGCAGTGGCGGCGCGGCCGCTTCTACCTCTGCTCCAGTGAGGGTGGTGGTGGTGGTGGTGGCCGGGAGTGGGGCTAGGGAGGTGTAGTGGTGGTAGGGGAGGGTTCTAAAGCTCTCGGGTGGCAATGGGGATGGCCAGAGGTAGGTGCTCGACGACGACGACAATGGCGGGTGATGGTGTGAGGGCGGGCAGTCGGTGAGGAATGGGCAGGAGCTCTTTTATAGCCGGTGAAGGGGAGGGACGGGGTGAGATGCTCAGGTGGGGCTCTTAGCGCATTGGCGCGGCGGGCGGTGGTCGGGCAGTGGCGGGCGCGCGGGAGTGGCCGGCAGTAGCGCGCGGTGCGCCGGCGCGGCGTGTGGCGCGAACAGTGGTTGGGCGGCGAGGATCTGGACGTGCAGAGGAGGAGATAGCGCGCGCATTGAGTGGGCAAGCAGCTGGCGCGGGCATGTGCGGTCGCCTTGCCGCCGGCGATTGGCATGGCATAGGCAGGTGTCTTGCACCGCGTGGCGCTGGTGAGCGCGCCGCGCCGCGGTGACCGCTCCCAGGTGTGTCGCGTGTGTATGGTACGTGAGGGTGCTGTGTTCAATGCGTGTTTTCTCAAAATTTTTGAACTGAGCGGCTAAAACTCTAAATATTAAAGTTTGAGTTTAAAGTGTAGGCTCCAACTTCTGTAAAGGCCAACATGTGAAAAACTCGACAAATTTGGAGATAGATTTGGGGGAGCTTTGGTGGAACGCCGGTCAAATCTGTTTTTGAATTTGATTTGAAATTTGACCGAACTTCAACCAAGTTTTTGAACACCTTCCACTCAAAATCAAGAAAAGTGCTAATTATGAAAGGTGCTCAATTTGAAAAGATCTACTTCTTTTATATTGGGCAAAATTTGAGTCCTTATATAAAACTTATTTTTTATTTTCTGCCCAAGTGAGCACCATTATAAAGGATTTCAACACTTAGCAAATTTGATTTGTCCTTGAGTTTAACACTTAGCAAATTTTGATTTGTCTCTGATCTATTTCTGAATTTCTCTTAATTTGCTCTTAATTACTTGAGATGTCACAGCACGCTGGATGCCTTGGACCGCTGGTGACGCAGCTTCTTGTGGGCGGGCGATGACGCAGTCAGTGGCGCCCAATGCCTTGTTGCGTCGGAGCACGCATAGCAGCCGAAGGAGCAGGGCGGCCTGGGGATCAAGGATTTGGCCATGCAGAACAGAAGCCTGCTGCTTAAACTCATGCATAGGCTCCACCATCCAGGCGATTCAGCTTGGGCTGGGTGGGTCAAGAGTCGGATCAACCTCGTGACCATGCACGGAGATATCGTGGGCGTGCACTGGCAGGAATTGGAGGAACTTCTCCTGGTCTACCATGCCATCACTGCCTGCGAGGTATTCGACAGGAAGTCAACAAGCTTCTGGCTGGATAGGTGGCTTTTCGCCGGCAGGCTACGTGACCTATTCCCCCTGCTCCACACTCACGCCACTGATGTAGAGGTGTCCGTGTCCCGTGTCGTGCAAGACGGCATTGAACAACATCTCGTTCCCCGGATCTCCTGAGCCGCTGCTGGAGAACTCTCCAAGGTGAATGCTCTGCTTGCACAGGTTTCTCTCCGAGAAGGACCAGACCGCCGCAATTGCCCACTGGCTGAAAAGGGTGAGGTGCTCCACTCTGGGGCGGTATACACACACCTGATGGTCGTCACTAGAGCACCACCCTATGCCTTCTCTAAATTCTTTTGGGGGAATCGCGCGCCACTGCGTGTCCAGTTCTTTGCTTGGCTACTGGTGCACAAATGCATTAAGTGCTGAAGCAACCTGAAGAAGAAACACGTCCTCACAAACGCAGCCTGCGAGGTGTGTGGCAACAATGAAGACAACAACCACATCATCTTCTCATGCTTGTTCGCCGCTCAAGTATGGATCGCCCTAGGCATTGACACGGAGGCCTTCTCTATTCGCTCCCTCTGGACTGTTGCCCGTCCGACAACAGTCCCTGCGAAACACTATGACTGTTTCCTCCTGCTCATCTGCTGGATGCTGTGGAAGCATCGCAACGACGTCGTCTTCTCCAGAGCAACACCATCCTACTCGTGCTTCTGGATGTCCTTTAGAAACGAAGCACGCCTTTGGAGCTCTCGCCTCCTACCAGCGGACCGTGGAATTACCGAAGCCTGGTGCATTGCCTTTTCTTCAATGTAAACCTTGATAGATTTTCCCCAATTTTTCCTACTGCTGAACTGCAAAAGATGTATAAGCTTTTGGCATGCAATAGGCCCTGGCAATGAAAATCAGGTGGGGATGCTATCCCCACGTTGACCAAAAAAATAACGACCCGGGGGTGGACGGTAAATGAAATACCGTCCACCCTAGTCCTCCGTAGCTGTCGGATCGGATACGTGTGGCTTGGATCTGCATAGATAATTACGTAAGGACACTCTTTTCTCCTCCTTTGCTCCCTTTTTTTATTAATGATTGTGCATGGGCTTAGCTCTATTTAGACATATACAATGAGTTGAACCTACTAGACATGTCAATTCTTGAATTAGCTCAACTTATTTAGTAAAAGTATGGATGGTAGAAATCTTGATATAATTGCTTAGCCATGCTTAGTTCTCGGTAGAAGTCAAGGGGTGGCAAGGTCACCGCCACTCGCGAGAATTTGGAGGTTTGCTTAATTATACTTGAGTAGATGATGAATTTTAAAAGATGAGCAACCATGAATGATGATTCAAGACTTGAGCAAGTGTCTAGGGCCATGTTGGGAGTGGAATCCAAATGGTTTGGACTTGTTTGAGTTGATTAAGGTCCGTCCCCTTGTTGCCGAGTTCTTGAGCACTATTCCGTACAAACCACATATTTAATATGGGAATGGTAAGTTAAGTAACATAAGTTGCACCTTGCATTGACCGGATTTGGCGTGGGATGGGATGAGGTGTGATCGACCGTGTCCGGTGCATCTGTACATTTTTGGCTGTTCATTCAATGTTGGTATGGGTATCTGAACAGTCGGGGGTATGAATCAACACTTATCCTAGCTAAGGGTATGGTCATTGGTCTTGCGCCTCGTGTGGGAAAAGTTGTACACCCCTGCAGGATTTTAATCTATTGCAATAGCCGCGCTCTCGGTCACTAAGCACGCTCTTGATACCCCCGCTTCATTGTAGAGTTCTGTGAAGAGCTTATGGAAGATTGAGCTCATGACTACATGATTCACTTTACTACTTATGCAATTGTTATGCAATTGTATTGGTGCTTGATATAGAAAGTAGATGCCATATCTTTTACTTATTTACTTGATAAATTATGCTCGCATTTTTATGATTTAATGATAAAACTTCGCAAGCCTCGGGCATCCACCCAATGTACAGTATTATGGATAAGTCCTGTAAGTACGCAATGTACTTACGATTGCTGCCGTTAAATCCTTGTGAGTGATTGCCATATTCATCCCGCCGGAGTCGGCAAAGTGGATGGATGGTGGAGGTTCTCTAAGGTTGCAGGTGGTGTCTTATGAGCAAGGACATCATTGTTGCACCTTATTACTCTATAACTTTCCGCTGCGTTTTTAGCTCCCAATCTAAGAAAAACATGATATGATATCCATCTAGGTTATATCTAAGTTTGTTAAACCTCACTTTAATCGGTGAAAACTCTCATTGTAGTTGTTATATATTGTAATTCTAATTTGTGAATTTTTGTAAGATGATCAAGACTTGTAAATAAGGTTTAAATTTTGCTCTCATATGTGACGTTGCCATGATGTAAATCGGGTTGTTCCTAAGCGATGCTTGAGGCGCATGAGGGATTATTAAATAATTAAATCGGGTCCCGGTTGAGCTGAGATAATTTGGGCGGGTTCTTACAATTTACACAAAACCCCTGCACTATTTTCATATTGCCCTCCTCTGAGGTCCCCTTCCCGTCTCCGGCGACGGCGTCGCCCGTGCTCGCTGTGGCCGGTGGACTTCGGCTCGTCCTATGGCTATCCCATCAGCCGCATCTCCCCTTCCGCGCTCCCTCCTACTCTGTCCCCCTGCCGCTCCAAGCTAGAAAAGCTCCAACGGCGACATCGGGCGGCGAAAGGAAAAAGCTCGATGCTAATGGAAGGGAATGGAGCTCCAGCCAGAGGCCTGTGGGCTGACGGGACGACATTGATGAGACCAACCAGCTCGGATAAATAGGAGGAGGAGTCGCAGCCGAACGCCCCAACCCAGGGAGAAATAGGAAGAGGTGCCGATGGGCGGCGGCCCAATTTCACCTCCACCTGACCACCACCACCGCGAATTCGAAGAAGGACAAGATCGAGGAGGAGGAAGAGGGGGTGCGCATTGTGAGGGGACGGGAGGCGTGGAGCACTACGCGTGGGTGACCATGTCTGCAGGCCAGATCGGGGGAGGAGACAGGGACTGGATTGAAGTACGGCGGGCGGCACCGGAGAAGCACGCCGCCGTATCCCGTACGCTGCCGCTAGGAAGGAGGAGAGGTTGGACACCGGGACTTCTCGTCCACGGCCGCGGCGATCGCGGAGATTCCGGTGGTTGTCCGCTAATGCACTGTCGAGGAGCAGTTCGTCAGGGCAGCCGACGCCAGCAAATCAACAGTGCTTCGGAGTTCGGAGGTGATGGAAGATTTGGGCCTTGTTTAGTTGGGGAATTTGGGAGGTGTCAAATTACTGTTACAGCACTGTAGCACACTGTAGCGTTTCGTTTGTATTTGTGAATTATTGTCCAAATATTGACTAATTAGGCTCAAAAGATTCGTCTCGCAAAGTACAACAAAACTGTGCAATTAGTTTTTAATTTCATCTACATTTAGTACTCCATGCATGTACCGCAAGTTTGATGTGATGGGGAATCTTCTTTTTGCATAGTGTCAAAGTTGGGAGTTGGGAGTAACTAAACATGGCCTTGGGCGAATCGCATTTTGGCAGTAGCAAACGAACTGTGCATCTCAAAACCCAAAACCAAAATGTGATTCAAATGGTCGTGAAGCTCTTCATTTCGTGCATGACTGTATCTGGCTATAGGAAGTTTGAGGCGCACATAGCTGAAGTGAAGCAGAGCTAATAGTAACTAACAGCTTATGTTTATACAGTACAGTACACCATGCTTATTGTATTCTGACATACTAAATGATGTTTGCACAAAGCCTTAAACTCTAACAAGCACTAGAGAAAAGCCTGAAGATGAAGCAAAACAAGTCTGCCTAAAAGCGCAGGCCACGTCCAACGTAGATTTGCGGTGCCACATTTCCACAGATACACAAATGTACATGAATTTTCTGTTCTTTTTCGTATGATTTGGATGTACAACTGTAGGAATTTAAAGAATGAAGCATGTAAGTTTTCTTTTAGCAGGATGTATCAGCAGGAAAGAATCAGAGAGTTACAAAATTCGTGTTCTCTATCAGCAAGACTATACTGTGGGCCTATGTGGTACGAAGCCTTCATCGTTGACAAATTGATTCCTCAATACGACTGGGGAGATCAACCTCCAAACTGCAAGAGTAGAGACCTCAATGTTAGCATTATGTAAACTTTCTTTGAAAATCATCAAACATCATTGGTAACTGGTAATTCAAAAAGGATCATCTCCCACCATATAATCATATACACAACATTTTTTCAAACATTAACAGAATGGCAGGCGACTGGAAATAGACCACTTACTGTATATGCTAGCCGCGAACCACTCATTGATGATCTTGACCCATGTGCTAGCCCATCCAACATCTATGCTCCACCTGATTATGTAATGAACAATGTGAGGGGGTGCTACTGAATGCAATTTCCGCTCTTACAAGGATTACGTGGCAAAGGAATATCATGTTGCGTGTCAATGATGACAAGAAATGTAAATTTAGAATAATTCCATGAATAAGTATGTATCTTGCTACTTAAAATCAAAGGAATATCTAACTGCGGTATGGTAGGATGCCTTACTTTCTTGCTGGATGGTTCAGTTCCCAGCTAATGAACAGCATTGCAAAATACATAGCTCCCATTGCAAACACTATGTGGAAAATCTCGTAGCTGTAAGGGGTGTCCTCTTCCAATTGAACCTCATCATTCCGAAACTGAAAAATGAACATTTATGTTACTGTTAGTAATGGTATTGTTTCTGAAGAAATTACTGATTAACAAATATGGAGTATATGCACTATAAAAAGGGGAAGGCACAGAGGACATATGATCTGACCAAGAATATGTGCATTATCATCAAAGGGTTATTTTGACACTTTCAAGTACATTGGTTGATAAGTATTCCTAATGCGCAAGATGTGGGCAACTA
Organism: Setaria italica; assembly: GCF_000263155.2. NCBI lineage: Eukaryota > Viridiplantae > Streptophyta > Magnoliopsida > Poales > Poaceae > Setaria > Setaria italica. The sequence goes on from NC_028456.1 coordinate 24,414,175, forward strand.
CTGAGTAGTGAGTACTAGACTACTGATTGATCACTTTGAAATTGGTAAACAGGATCACTTGCATATCACTTTGAAAGTGATGCCAGAGAGTAGATATGGTGAACCAGAGAGTTCTAAACTTACTTGGAAAGATTTGGTGTCGATACCAGTAGAAAATGTGGCCATCACAATGGAACAAATTGCAATGATGAAGCTCTAGAGAAAGCACAAGTTGGTAATCAGGTAATGTCCAAGGCATAACTATTCAAAAGAACTCTGAACTTTAACTTACAACAATAGTAGCCCAATCACCATCCTTTGCAATTTTCATATGAGAGTGGCACTTCCCAGCTTCTGGTTCACTGCACATGTGCATAGTATGAAATTAATATCATGCAAACTGAACAATAGAATGCTCTTTAAGCAGAGTTAATGAAAAGAAATATTAACCAGAATGCTCTGCGACATGGAAGTGGAAACTCTTTGTAGAGTACCAAAACTATAAACTCCTCAACAGTTCCAGGTTATGTAAACTACCAAGGAGAAGGGTAGTACCTGTGGAGTGCAGACCAACAAAGGAAGACAATATATGAACTCATGATCCCAGAAGACAGAAGACCCTCATTAACCTTATCAGAAAACAAAGTGAATTAAAATTATAAACCTGATACATATCAAGTCAAAAGTTTTACAGAAACCTCATACACTTTTACTTGTTATTAGTTGGCATAAGTGCTCAGATGTTCTAATAGACTATTAGCCTACTATCAGCGTTGCAGCTTTGTTTTGGTATTCCCATCCAAAACCAGCCACTGGTTATCAATTCGACATAAACTACTACTAAGGAAGTTGAGACCTGGAGCTGCTAGCATCCTTGACTCCTCGTACCTTAGAGTGCAGTGACACCGCCATAATTATCTTCACCAAGATTGCTGTCCAGGTAATATTGAAGATGTTGAACTCACATGAGGAGTTTGGCACATACAAAAAATACAGCACGCCAATTCCAGCAAATGAAGCGATGTAGCAGATGGTTGACAGGAATAACCCAAACAAGCCACTGAGAATGTCACAAGGATAATATGTCTTGGTTAGTTCTAGCTTCAGACCTCAAGACTGAAGTAACGGGGACCCCACATGGTCAGCCACAACTAAATCATTCCTTACCATTGATTTGATCCAGGATCTGGCATCCAACGTTTATTGCACCATGATATGAAGTGAAGCATGCTTATGAGCTGGAGAAGGAGAAATATCCTGGAGGGATCATGAAACAGAAGTAACATGTTTACTATAACCTGCAAATATGACCTCAGTTCAACAGTAGAAACTTTGAAAGTACTAGTGAAATAATAGTTGAAACAAAAGTAAAAAAAAATTAGTGCAATAAGGCTTGAAAGTTGAAACAATTGAAATTTCAGTACAGTAAAACGGTCATTTAATTACCCGGCACCCAGTCGAGCGATTTCACCTGCAGACAAAATGGAAAGTTTCTTTCAGCATGCAAAAAGTTCAGTAAACTGATACTGGTGGAGAAGTATACTTGGACCACTTGAAATAAATTGAAAGTTTCATATCTATTTACTAATCCATAATCTTTTCAAATTTCCAAAGCAAGGAACTGTGAATTGATTGGCCTCAGCCTTCCTAAGCACAAACTTCTCCTACAGCAGTAGGGAAAATGATCCATCCTATGCAAAAGTTCAGTATGTAGTGCTTTGAACTGAAGCAATTCTGCAATCTATAACTGCTTCACATTCACTTATGACATCATATCTTACACTCTGCAGCAACTAAATTGGGCGCAGTACCCTGTGACCTGAGCACATTATGGATGATCATTAAGTGGAGTTGGGGATTAAACTTACCATAAAGTTGAATGAAGATGTTAGGGATGATGAATGGGATGCCAATCGACAAGGCATACACAAGAGACTTCAGAATCCAGCATCCAGAGTGCCATGAATTACGAGCTTCATGGAGCTTGCGAGTTCCAAATGTCGAGGCAAACATCAACCAGAAAAATATCTGAACATTCTGTAAGGAAGTGAACATTACAAAAAAACTTCATGGATGTCAAATGTTTACTAATCCTAAAAGCAGGGTGCCCATTATCCTGAATCCTTGATCATGCTAACCGTTTTACTAGCCTTTTAGACGGGTTACTCCAGGATGTTTTAGAATTTAGTTCAAAATTGTACAGCATACTAGGAACTTGAACCAGAAAACTGAAAACCCCATTCGAAACTGGCACTGGTTTGGTTCAGGATTATGGAACATAATTACTTTACAACAGTCTAGCTTAGCTGCAGCCTTCAGGACTCGTATATGCAGTGGACAAGCCTATCAGCTATCACTCTATCAGTTGCATGAGGAGAAACGAATACACCCCCTGCTCGTGAAACCAAGGATACGAAGCAGCCCAAGCTCACCCGAAGCACTCCTCCGGACTGGAAGCACTTGGAGTCCCCTGCTCCGCAGACAGGCACATCTGAAGACCAAAATTAAGCGACATCAATGTGGCTTCATGCTACAACCGCTAGAGCTGAATTTTCGGAAAGGGAAGGGAGGAGAAAAACCCACGGTGCAAGCCGCGGAGCGCCCTGGCCCCGTAGTCCCTGACGAACCAGGCGAGCAGGTTGGTGGCGAAGAAGACGAACCCGTAGGCGTACCGCGCCCGCAGCGACTGCCTCCTCCAGGCCTCGTACGCGCCGCCGCCGTCCCCGCACGGCTCCGCTCCGCCTGCCTTGATCACAGTCATGTCCCTCCCCCGCTCGCTCCTCACGCCGTTGCTGCTCCTGGGCGGCTGGGCGGAGCGCCTCTTCCCTCCTCTCCTCTGCCCGCTCGGTTCGGCGCGGGTTTTTGCGAGAGCGGAAGGGTCGGGAGCGCCCTTGCCACCACACCGCAGCAATGCCGTGCGAAATTCGGGCGCGGAAGGGGAAGGGGGGAAACGAGAGCTCACGGGCGGCGCGCTGCTCCGAGGAGGCGCTCGCGCTCCACGGCGGTGCGGAGCCGCAGCAGAGCAGGTCGGCGTCGCTGCTGGCTGCTCCTGCCTCGTTCGCTTTGCGCCTTTAAGCCGGGCGCAGCAGGCAGGTGGTCCCAGCTCCCAGCGGTCTGGACCGCCCGATGCGACGATCCGACGGATCCTCGACGCGTGTCGTGGGGCCGGCTGCACCCTGGCCCCGCCCGCCAGAGACCTCTGCCTTTCGCCCGCACCCAGCGTACGTCCAAGGCGACCGTTGGGGGTCGCGCCGCTCGCGTTTAAAGCCGAACGGCGGAGGGAGCAGCAGTGACGTGCTGTAAAGAAATCCACGAGGGGCACGCGCGTTTCTCCACGAAATCACACGGTTTCACGGAGCTGGTGCACGCCTATCCGTCTTGCCGTGCGATTCCGCGAAAGAAATTCCTTGCGATGAGGAATTGATCAATTGAGGACACGAGGTTTCAAATGTTCGCTTGCCCGGACGAAACCCACTTCCGGCCCCGTGCTCCGTACCTCCGTGTTCTTGGTTCGTTCGTGACCCGTTTCGGCAAGTTTCGTGTGGTTTGGTGGTGAAAAAGACGAGGTGTTCCCCAACTTTTCGGGCAGGCAGGCTTCTGGAGATTTTGAAACGTGGGAGGCGTTTCCGTGACCGGGGGCGCAAGATGACACCGCGGTTAGGTTCGCTTTTGCTGTTCTTGGAGCGCGGTTAAGCAGCTGTCTGCTTGTCTTTTTTCTGTTTCGTCTTTGGGCAAACTTGCTGCCAAAGCGAAGCGCTGTAGGGTTGGAATAACGTGCCTCAAAAGCATTCCAGATTTTATTTGAGCTAAAACACATAGATGAAAATTAACATAAGCATACAACATATGTAAATAGGCAACAAATTGACTAAAATAAGGTGTTGCAGGGACATTACTCAATAATTCCGCGTAGAACGTAGTCGAACGTGGTGTAGGTGTTGCAGAGTCACCAAGAGGTCGCGTGTAGACGCTGCCCAAAAATCTGATTGCCGCCCCGTGCAGGAGTCTCGCGGCAGTGATTTCGGAGATCCCGCTTCCCTTCAAGTCCGGTGCACGCCGAGTTCGAAGGTCGACGAGGCGCAGCATCAAAAGGTTCAGCGCAGCGAGTGGGAATGCGAGCGTGTAACAGCCTCTTTTCAACCAGTCCTGGTGTTATAGACTCAATCGTGTATCAGTTTCCCCCATCAAACAGCCTCATAAAACAGTAGAAACTGCTAATTTGAATGACAGAAACTGCTGCTATCAAGTTGTAGAAACTGACGCTCTTTATTGCTGTTAAAACGTAAGTTTCAATCTCATTGAATCATCATTAGGCTCAGCATAAAAAAAATAGTGCAAGTCACAAGGTACGCAATTTTTCACGCGAAAATACACGTGAGCTGCGCGTGCATGTAGCAACAAGCTCCTCTCTCTCTCACTTGCACCTATTTTGCATAGAGAGAAGACTCTCATATTTAAGCAAGGCAACCTCTCCTTGAATTCGCAATACGGGACTAAAGGTTGTGCATGCTTTGGAATTATTTGATTGGGTTATGGGCCAAAATCCAACATGTAGTAGCACTAGCACAACTCGAAGACCTGCTGTGGTTAGAGGGGGTTGCTGGGGCCTGTGGAAGAGATGATCTGGAGCAAGGACTAAGGAGAGTGTCCTCTGAATTCTGCACTAGAATCCACTTGGTTGCTTCTGTACGAACAGTTTTCGTGCATGCATTGCAAAAAGGAAATAGGGAGATTGCTTGGTGCTGAGGGCATCATTTCTTTTTTACATAAGGCTTGAGTGCGTGAAGGCGTAACCACCTGACGGGAGGACCCTACTAGCAAGTCAAAGTCAAGGGAATATACGCCGTGTGTGTCGGTGTGTGAGCCCATGTACAGTGTGAAGAGTGGACATGCTCTTATTCTGCGATGCATGAAAGGTTTCTCGGTTAAGTTGCCTGAACACCGGGAGGTAGGAGATCTTACAGGAGGATGTGACGAAACCATTCCTTTATATCGTGGTGATAGCCAAAGCACTATGCGATTGCTGATGTTCGATTACTTGAAAATCAGTGGCTGACGCAACCATGAACATATAGAGACTCTTTCTTCTTCCTCTTTCTTTTTCTTCCTTCCCTTCTCTTCTTCTTCCTCAAAAATTATGGAGAGGCTAAAAGGAGGCTCCACTGTTTGAAAATCGGTAGGAGGGCTTGAGCCCCGCCCACCCCACTGCTAGATCCACCCCTGCTGGAAATGTCAAACATATTGGCATTGCCAGTGCTGATGAATGCGCGCAAGCTTGCCTTATTTACTGTTCCTGCTTTGCATATTCCTACGATGGTAGATGCAACGTCTGGAACTCCGAACTGCTTAACGTTGTGCAAAAGTACGATAGAAATATCGACGAGGAACTCTTTACATTTGTGTTGCTGCCTAAGAGTTGGAAGAAAGATCAAAACATGAGGGAGTAAGGGTGGATCCAGCATGGGGACGGGGGTAGGGAGCTCCAACTCCCTACCCCATGGATTTCATGGAGCCCCTTCAAAAGTCTGCTTAAAATTTTTAGACATGGATGAGCAAAAGGAAGAAAAGAAGGGTGGAGGAAGGAGAAGAAAAAATCCCCATATCCAAGAGCTGGATCCGCCCCCTGTGAGGGAGGAATGATAACTACAACGTTGGTGACTCCTGCGACCATTTTTACATGGCGTTTGTTTGCTACGGTTGCCATGTTCATCAGGAGAAAGAAAAAACACATCTCAATTATTAGACCAAGCGACATAAGAGGTGGTATACTAGCTTTCATATACAAGGATTTGCAGCATGCAACAAAAAAATTCTTAGAGAAATTAGGAAATTGTGGTTTTGGTGATGGGTTCAAGGGTGTTTTACCTGACTCAACTGTCATCGCGGTTAAAAAGCTTGATGGTGCACGCCAAGGGTAGAAAGAATTCAGGGCATAAATTTGGTTAAGTTGATTGGTTTCTGTTGTGAGACAGTAAAAGATGTACAAACCAAGTTCTTTTCCCCCGCCGGCGCCGTTGATGAAAGGGGAATTGTGTGTGTCGGCCGATTTGCAAGTCTTGCTGCTTGCCTTATTCGGAGGCCCATCATGGTGAGAGGGGAATTGTGTGTGTGTCGGCCGATTTGGTATAGCCCATGGACGCCCAAAGCACGGACGTTTTATTGCTGATGGAGTTGTTCGTTTTTATTTCAGGAGGCACAACTTAACACATTGATCGTGGTTACACTGCTCTACTGCTCTAAGGATATGTTGCAAAATTATGAGAACCTTATAAGGTTTTTTTTCCATCATACTTTGGAATGTGTGCCTTTTTTTTTAGACCAGCCACCACTCTAATGTGTAGTTCAACTGTACGAGGTTTTCTACGTCGTTTGGGAAATGCGGATATACTAAAACTATAGCTTAAGTTTTGTATACAAAAGTTAGCAATCAAAGTATCATTTCTAGTGCATCTCGTATTATAATCAAAGTACCTCTTATTGGTACCGGTACCACATCTCATCGAGCTGTGTTTGTGCCTGGCTTCCTGCCACCGTGCATGGTCCTCATCAGCCGCCCATTAACACGGTGACAGCGAAAATTTTCACTTGTCTCAAATTGGTTTCCGCAACGCCAAAGTGATCTGAAAAATTATTTCTTCTAGACCAAAGTATATATCCTGGATTCACACTCGTCCACACACACGCTTACTTTTTGTCTGCACTGGATGCCTCGAGCGAGCCTCGTTGCTATCGAAAATTCTTTCTTGTGAACTGTAGTCGATGATAAAAAAAAAAGCAGACGGAGACGGCAACGCGCGGTCTCGTCCATGACGCGGCGGCGGCTGGCTTTTTCGCGTGGAATTACTTGCTCCTCAATCCTCATCTTCTTAGGCAGGCTACAACACGGGAAAATTTCTCCAGCCCATCAGCAGCCTCTGGTACACAGTGACGGTCTCGATGTGAGAACGGAGATTGGACGAGCTCCTAACTCGAGTCCAAGTCCACTTATGCGCCAGCCAACATATTTTGTTCGTAATAATTGTTTCATGAGGGAGATTGGCTAACATAATTGGCAGAGCAGCACCACAAGTTTGGCGCCTTCACGGGCTACAGGTCACCATCTGTCCATCCAAATCCATATATCGTCCAGAAAAGGTGCTTGCAACCAAAAATTTTATCCTTTTGCACTCCTTAAACTATAACCCGATAATATTCTAATGAGTAAATGAGCATCCCAACTAGGGAAGGACAGACTTCCGATCTTGGCACATAATTTCAAGGAGTAATGCTATAAGCGGACTTTCAACTTGTCTTGGATGAAGATAAAATGCATATTGGATCTATAAGCTAAGGAGATTAAGGCCTCAGGTAGCAAATTTTATGGGGCCTACATATATGAGTTTCACTAGCTCATGGATCTAGTGTAACGATTGTTGCTAGATTTTGTTATACTTTTAAGCACGAGGCACTCATTTAGACACCAAACCAACTAGAACGCAACTATAATGTAAAAATAAGTCTATTTCAAGCAGAGGTCCTAGATTTCTACAGAAAATAATTAATTTCAGTCAAGGCATCGCAATAACCTTTAAAATTTGAAAAAAAATGAAAAAGAACATGCCATATGTTTTGTCACTAGCCCAGATTTTCCACTTTGTAAAGCATACAACTATTATTTTAAACATATTCATTATAAATGCGTAGCAAATATAACCGTGTTTTAAATCTTGCTAGTTATATTTGTATCATGAATACTACTGTATCTTCAAATTAATCTAGCATGTGTTACTTGACTGGGTTTTGGACTGTACATCTTGTAGTTCTCGGGAGGTATACCAAGCGGTAAATAAAGAATACAGGAATGGCAAGTTCTCAGGATTCACAGGTCGCATACTTCCAACATTCATGCAACTATATGAGATTCTCTTGAAGAAAAAGCAAAAAGGTGTGACTGTTAGATGGATCAAAATCAGTTCCGGACGCAATTAAGAAGGGGAATGTGAGTCCGCAGCCCACTTAGACCACCGGTATCTTTCCACCCGACGTGCCGGCGACGACGACGAAGTTGCAGGATTCCATCACCCTTCCACCGTGTTGGCGATATGACGCCGACCCTCCCCCGCACTAATTGATCACGGCCAAGAAAACACGGCCGCCTATTTTGGAACCTTCGCTAACCCGTTCACCGCATCGTCTGCGCCCACATGAACCTGCCGCAACTTGCAAGGAAATCGATTAGTTTACGTACGCAGCCATTACCACTAAGCGACACTACGTGCTTCGTCGCCGTCGATCTCAGCCGTTCGTCACGTTCGCGCAAGGCCATCCACGGCCGGCATGCGTTGAGCTGGGAGGAGACGCAAAGCTGGAAGCTGGGAGCTAGCGGACGTGGCCGGGGTTGGAACGCCGTCTTCCAACCTTGAGAAAATCGTGCGCTTACCCGCCAAGCATCGACACACATAAGTCGTACGTAGTCGATCAACATAGTCGTACGGTAGTCGATCACGTCAACGTCCAGCAGCTCTTCTTGAAAATATGGGGTAGAT
>NC_028456.1:24422778-24446333 GCF_000263155.2 Setaria italica
ATTACATCAGGGCAGCGCGCGCGCAGGCGTGCGGAACGAAGCTTAGCGCGCCGGCTGCTTTCGGCGGCTCTGGAAGATTCCGGGATGAAGAGGCAGTGGAGCCACCCGTCGGCCACGCTCCCGCTGCTTGTCGCCGTGTCCCTGCTCCTAACGTTCCGGTGGTGCTGCCTGCGCCACGCCCAGCAGGCTGCTCCTAGCCGCGGCGGCGCCGACGCGCCGGCCGGGGACGCGGAAGGCTACGGCTACGGCTACGTCGACGCCACGCTCGCGGAGCTCGCGGCCGTGGATCCAGCCGCGTCGGCGGTGCTGCGCGCCGCCGAGGCGCTGCTCGAGGGGAACCTGACGAGGGCGCCACCGCAGCTCCGGGACGCCGCGGTGCGGGGCCTACGCGACTGGATCGGCCAGCAGCGGCGGTTCGACCCCGGCGTGATGGCGGAGCTCGTGGACCTCATCAAGCGGCCCATCGACCGGTACGCCGCCGGCGGGGCGCGGCGGGACGGCGAGGGGCGGCGGCGGCGGCCGTACGCGTCGTGCGCCGTGGTGGGCAACAGCGGAGTCCTGCTGGCGAAGGAGCACGGCGCGCTCATCGACGGCCACGACCTGGTGATCCGGCTCAACAACGCGCCCGCGGGGGAGGCCGGGGGCGGCCGGCTCGCGCGCCACGTGGGCGCCAGGACGGGGCTCGCGTTCCTCAACAGCAACGTGCTGAGCCGGTGCGCGGAGCGCGGAGGCGGCGGCTGCCGGTACTGCCGCGCCTACGGTGACGGTGTGCCCATCCTCACGTACATGTGCAGCGCAGAGCATTTCGTGGAGCACGCGGCGTGCAGCAGCGCCGGCGCGGGCGCGGCGGCGCCGGTGCTAGTGACGGACCCGCGGCTGGACGCGCTGTGCAGCCGGATCGTCAAGTACTACTCGCTGCGGCGGTTCGTGCGGGAGACGGGGCGGCCGGCGGCGGAGTGGGGGACGCGGCACGAGGAGGGGATGTTCCACTACTCGTCGGGGATGCAGGCGGTGGTGGCCGCGGCGGGGGTGTGCGGGCGGGTGTCGGTGTTCGGGTTCGGCAAGGACCCCGGCGCGCGGCACCACTACCACACGATGCAGCGGGGGGAGCTGGACCTGCACGACTACGAGGCCGAGTACGAGTTCTACCGGGACCTCGAGGCGCGGCCGCAGGCGATACCATTCCTGCGGGACTCCGGCTTCACGCTGCCGCCGGTGGTGGTCTACCGGTGACCACGCGCGGCGCGCGTGCACGGGCACGCCAGTCATCAGCTTGTCCTGGCGCGTGCGGACGACGTACGTACATTCGTAGGGTTCGTGCATCAGCGTCATTGATTTTCGAAGAATTTGCTATCCAGCCAAAAGGTTACACCAAAGTATGAGATGGAACTCAAATTTGTGTTTCGTCACTGATGAAGGAATTACATGTACATGGAAATTTGGTACTCAAGTCGCGAAATTTGTGTTTCGTCACTGATGAAGGAATTACATGTACATGGAAATTTGGTACTCAAGTCGCTAACTTTGGCCATCTTGCTGAATGTCGTCACTGGAAAGTGAACCGGTCGTGAATGCAATCAAGTGGTTGACGAGACACCACAGAGTCTGCACGTGTCCTGCTCAAATGGCTCGACGGTTTGACAAATTGGAGGTAGCTGTCCCATGCTGGAGGCCGCTGCCGCGCTCGGACCAAATTGAACGCCGCAGCTCGAGTGAAGAGTGCAAGGCGCTGGGAGTTTGGACGGCGGCTGAAAAAAAAAGCTTATTTGTAACATACTTGGTTAAGTTTGTGTATACTGGGTAGCTATTTGTAACAAAATGAAGTATGTGGGTAGTTATTTGCATCAAAATGATTTTTGGGGACAATGTTAAATTTGAAGTGGCTTATAGGCTATTCGACCAAAAAATACCCGAATTGTACGCACCAAACTATAGAAAAAAACGAACCAGTTCACCGATTGAACCAGAAAAACCGTCAACAAGTGACCAGATCGGTTCGGATTAATCAAAAGATCGGTGCAATTGGACCAGTATGAACTGGTCGAACCGGCGGTTTTTGATCGAACCGGTGAACGGTTTTTTATGAATCAGTGAAGACAAGTTTAGGTTTGGACATTGATTTTGGAACTTTGGATAATAGACTATTATGTTATTTCATAATCCCATCTATTATGTCATGTGTGATATGTTTTGTAATAAAATATGCATATTACTTAAATAAATCATGAGAAATAAGTATTATATTTATAAATTATGAACCAACTAGTTCGACCAGTGAACCACTGGTTGGACTGGTGAACCAATGAACCAATGAATCAGTAGCCTGACCGGTTCGATCTCCGGTTTGGCTTTTCCTTCTATGCACCCAACTCCGAGACCCGAGTGCTGCCAGGCCATGGAAAAAGTCTACATAACCCCACCTATTGCAAAGTGAACTACAAAGTACTCCCTGTCCTGAAATATAAGGCACCCTAGAGTTTTTAGAACATATTAGCAGGAGTAGCAAAAGATGCATATACCCTGAGTTAATAGTAATTGTAGGTAACAAGGAACTTATTTTTAGAAATAATCCACCAATCAGCCACCCTTATCTTGTTAATTATAAAAAGAATTAAATAGAAATCATCCAAATATGCCTACGATGCCTTATATTTGAGGATAAATTTTGAACAATTGATGCCTTGTATTATAGGATGGAGAGAGTAGTGAGGGATAAGGGCATCCACCGGTCCCCAACGATCAGCATACTAGCCAGCCTGACAAGTGGGCCTCGTCCGACCATGGTGTGCGGGGTAAGGTATGAAGATACGTGGAGTACAAGTCCAGAGGCCAGGTGAACAAATTCTGCTCGGATATCACGGGATACTTGTTGTAAACCGATTTAGATTGCTTTCTATGTAACATCCAACTAGGATTAGATCCTATCCGACTTGTACCCTAGGTCGTCAGCCTATATAAGGCGGCCAGGGATACCCCCGAGGGTAACTTGAATCATCCCACCTCACCTTAACTCCTCGCATATGCGATCAGCAATACAATCCACCAGAACATAGGACGTAGAGTATTACTCTTTGGAGGTCAGAACCTGTCTAAACCTTGCATCTCTGTGTTACCATTCGAGTTCTTGGTCTTACGATCTCCCCGCCTATAAATCTACCACCTGGGTAACCCCTTGAAGGACTGCCGGTCACTAAATCTGACGGTTAGCATGCCAGATATGGTGATCGTGAGATCCTCCCCAGCGAGCTCGATGGCATCTCACCCCAGCGTCATCTTTCTCGATAACATGAAGCCCACGCACCCACGCCCTCCGATCTAATCGCGGGATCATCATCTGCGTTCTACGGCGGACGAGGGCACATGCCGCCAACTACGAGTGATCAAGCTAATCACGTATTTTGATCTTTTTCCAATCTGTTCATGCCACAACTACAGCGCCACGCACCGCTGCTCTTGCAGCCAGAAACGCCGATCACCACTTCGAGTCGACACTAGCTTCATCAACAACTGTTCATCAATGGCTGCCCTCTCGGGTACGACGCTGACTCTCCAACTCGCTACGAATCAAGCTAAGTCTTATTTTCAATTAAATATTTTATAGCTTCCGTACATCTTCATATACCTTTATGCCTCGCCTTCTCTATGTCTCCATGACTTTCGCCGACCACCTTGGTCGCGCCCTGACTGCTTATACAGTTTGGTCCGCCCACTAAACGGGCAGTCAGGGGCTGCCCTCCACAAGTGCCCAGCGCATGCTCTCACTTTCCCGCACAGCTCCGACTGCTTTGTGGCTTGTCCGTCTCTCTTAACGGTTGCTAAAGTACTCGAGTAGCACATGCTATAATCCGTGAAACCTCGACTCATCTTGTGATGCCCCATCTACAAGCTCGAGTTTCGCTCTCAGCAGAATGCTAGCTAAGCAAGGCTATGTGTTTAAACGTAATAGGCTAACTACTCGGGGAAATTACGTGGCCTACAAGAGCAGGATGCGCAAGAATTTACTTCTACGTTGAATAAAACTCCGAGTTATTCAATTATTAAATGCTCTATATTATGCTACATAATCTTTGTATTATCCTTTTACAACTCCGAAACTACTCGACGTGCCTCCCGTTGCCCGGCCGACCTCTCTGGCTAAGGGCGGGAGGCAACTTGGTGCGCTTCCTGACTCGGTCGGCTCCCAGGCTCGGGGGCTGGGCACCACAGACAACTCGGCGAGCCTCCTGCTGCTCGGCCAACCTCTCGGTGTACTTCTATGACTCGGCCGACTCCCAGGCTCGGGGGCTGGATGCCATAGACGACTCGACGTGCCTCCTGCCACCAGGCCGACTTCCCAGGCTTGGAGGCTAGGTGTGGGAGGCGACTCAGCGTGCCTCCGTGACTTCGCCAGTCCTCGTGCTCGGGGGCTGGATGCCATAGACGACTCGACGTGCCTCCTGCCACCAGGCCGACCTCCCAGGCTTGGAGGCTAGGTGTGGGAGGCGACTCAGCGTGCCTCCGTGACTTCGCCAGTCCTCGTGCTCGGGGGCTGGGCGCTTACTTCAGGTCGGCGTGCCTCCGTGGCTCCGCTAGTCCTCGCGCTCGAGGGCTCAGAGGCTGGGAGTAGGATATCACTTTGACGTGCATCCATGGCGTTTCACAAGACAAAGACTACATGATCAAGGATTTTTTTTCTTTGAGCACTGCACAGCTTCTCAGCATCCAGATGATGAAAGCACTCGGGGGAAGCTTATCCAACTCGGTATTCGTGTCGGGCTGCCGTTCAGCTCCACACCGCTTGGGGCCTTGACGGTTGTAGATACCCGGGTACCCTCATGGAGGGTCCAGCCAACCACTAATGGCCCGGCCCGACTTGATGAAGAAGGCAGAAGATAGAGTCCGGCTAGGGCTCCCCACATGTTGTAATCCGACTAGATCTCACCGATTAGGGGTCCTGTCATGTAACCCTACCCCTCGGAGTATATAAGGGGAGAGGTACCCCTAGGAGGGGAACCGATCAAATCCCTCAACATAACAACCAACACCCGAGCACAGGGTGCAATACAATCCCCAAAACAGGACGTAGGGTATTACGCTACACTGGCGGCCCGAATCTGTATAAATCTCTATGTTTTATGCCTTGCGTTACCATCAAGTTCATAATCTTGCGATCCTCTCTACCTACAAATCAACCACCTGGGTACCCTCTAGGTGGACTGACAGTCACTAAATCTCCTTATAAACAACATGGTTATCGCTCAAGCTCAGTATGGGATGAGCCATATAGAGCTTTCTCAAGGTTTGCTGATGCGTGCCTTCATTTTCATGCGCATTGACAGTGTTATTGTCAACTAAGATTTCATGACGCTGGATCATGTAGTTTGTCTCCCAATCCTCCTCCCAATGATTAGTCACCTTCATGCTCCATGGGGAAACTTTCCAGCTCCAGTAATTAGAATCGATCCCTTGTATGATAATACCACGCAGTTCAACGACACTAAGGCGGCCCTCTGACAAATGCAATGTCCCGAGAAAGCAAAGGCTCATCGCGAAACTTGTCGAGCCGGATTAGCTCAAGAGGCATCGGCAGGAAGCGCGCAGGTCTGCGGCCAAGCACATCACAGACGACAATGCCCCGCCAGGCGTCAACAAAGCCCAGCAGACCGCCTTTTCCGAGCGCGATCACCTTGCACGTGATGTGGCAGTAGATACTTTCAAGAGAAAAGGGCCTGCTAGTCCACATTTCATCCTGGGACTTGAAGATCCAGAGCCTGAAGTCCTGGAGCCTGCTGCCTTTGTCGCGATTGAGTGCGGCAATGTAGTAGTGGTCGTCACCCTCTGCGTGCGAGCCGAGATTACCACGCTTGCCGACGTCGCGGTGGGTGAGGAGTGCGATGTTGTAACGATCAGACAAGCAGGGATTGGGGTCCTGGAGCAGCCGCAGCGATGGCCCCTTGCCACCGGTGGCCTTGTAGACGAAGTAGTCGACGCCGTGGTGGGGGCTACCGCGGAGTGAGACGCAGAGGAGGACAAGGTCGCCCCCCGAGGCCTCCACGGTGGGCTCTGCGAATATCTCGTCGTCGGGGCACCGGACGCAGATGTACGATACGAGCGGCGGCGGCGCGGTGCAGGAGGTGACCCGGATCGCCTTGCCGTCGCTCGTCTTGCTCCACGCGGAGGTGGCGTTCTCGCGGTCTGCGATGTAGGCGCGCAGGTCGAGCAGGATCCAGCTAGTTGGGGAAGCCTCGTTGGGAGGGTAGCCGTGAGGAGGCGGATGCAGGGAGGGGTGAGTGGCTTTGTCCTCCGTGCATCCATTGTTTCCCCATCTCCTATCTTCCATTGTCAGTAAAAAAAATGTGCCCTTGATGTCTCCAAAATCCTCTCCTCGATCGATCTTTGCCTTCCGCTGCTTGAGCACTGGCTTAAGTAGAGGAGAGGAGGGGAGGAGTCGGGATCGAAGTCCGGATCGGAGTTGGGTTACTGGAGTCGGAGGAGGTCGGTAGATAAAACATCCACTCGGCTGAGCAAGGCCTCCGTGGACCGTGGGCCGAAATCTGCCAGCCCACAAATGCTTGTACACAGGGGTCGCTCGCGCGCGGGAAACCTTCCGGAAGCTTTTTTTTTTTTCTACCCAACTTCCACTGTTTGACATTCGTGCAATCAATCTCTCCCGTTGGATGCATCAAACCCTAGCACAGCCACTAGGTCCTCCGGCCACCGCCGCCGCCGGCCACGCCGCGCCCGCCCTCCTCATGCACCTCCCCCGCGCTTGCCGGCCGCCGCTGACCACGCCGCCGCACCCTGCTCCCGCGCGCGCCTGCGCTCGCGGCCGGCATCGGCGCCGCTTGCCTCGCTGCGCCGTAGCTGCGGGCGAGCCGGCCACCGGGCGCCTCGCCTCCCGCACGCGGCACCACGCGCCGCCAATCCGCGTGCTAGCCCGCCGCCGCCTCCCCGCGTGCTCGCGCGTCCCCCATGCGCTGCCGGCCACCACGAGGAGGAAGAAGGTTAAAAAAACAATTCGAAATGTTGATTCTTGTATGAGAACATGTGAGTCTAGTTTGTGAAGATGTTGAACTAGACGGTGAAAAATGTTGAATGCAATATTTGCTATAAATGTTGATTTACTTTTTGAAAAATGTTGAATCTGATATTTTTAAACGTTGAAATGTTGCATTGGTTTTGTTAAAATGTTGATCTAATTTTTTAATTGGGCCTAATGAACTTTTATAATTGTGAGGCTTAACTAGCTTCCGGTAGCCATATCCATATAGGAGCCCCGCTCGCGCGTGGCCTACCACCAGACAGATGGGCTAAATCAATCAATCAAACAGATCGAGACAACTAAACTCAGCAATATTGTTTTCACTTATTAGACGAACCTCCTTGATTCTCACCAATCAAAAACTATGTAACAGTAGATATATGGGCTAAATCTCGATGGATACACAAGTAATTGAGATACAGATCGAGAGAAATAGTAGTGTAGACTGAGAATAGTAACCAGACAGGGAAGAAGCAGAGGATCGGGATCAGAGAATTAGAATTTGGGGGAGACATCAATAGGAGAGGAGAGGAGCCAACGCCAGAGGCGTTCAGTTCAGTTCGTCGATGATCCCTCTTTAGGCTGATATAAGTAATTGCCCCAAAAAGATATTCAACAATCAGCTTGAAGCCTTCAAAACAGAACCATGTTCACCATGAAGACTATTCTTCTCTTTCAGGGCACTGCAACGCACGAAGTTCGTGCATCCCAGTTGCAAAGCAGCAGCCCATCAACATGCAGCAATGAAAGTTCTAACTTTTGTTGTACGTCCCGATGAGATCTGACTTTCGAGACTATTATTACCGATCCGCAGATGTGACGACAAACACGGCAGGAAACAAACAATGAGAAGAGAACAAGATACGATGCTATCATTTCAGCATGATACGCATCTCAGGTGCATGTAGAGTCTTTGCCAGGTTAACAGGCTCCGGAAACAGGCCTTTCTCCTTTGGCAGCATCCGTCCGCTTGGATTCTCGCCAAATTCATGGGCCTGGGGACCTAAACAATGTCAGCTGATCTCAGAATGACAACTGAACGCAGACTATAGCTGCATATGGTTCTTGGATTGTAGCATAAACAGGACACCATGGAAATAAACAATGCTCCCAGGTTTAAACTAAGCTGCTACACCTGTGATGTAACCTTGCATAGAAAAATTCTCAAGAACTGAAAGAATGTACAAACCAGACAAGTGCTCTACATTATTCTTAGTTCACCTTCCAAATTTAATGTACTGTCTCAGATAAGCCGTACTAGAATGGTTGACTAGGAAATTATTTTCTTAATTCTGTTCAGATTGACAGCTCAGGACAACAAGATGGTGCTAACTGACAGCAGCATGTATTATACTATGTGTAGTGTTCTCCTGTAGTACCTTAAAGTCAAAGCCACATGGGTGATGGGACTTGGAACTTGTTACCTTTCCCAAAAAGAATAGAAAATTGCTGGCTCCATCACTTAAGCATCAACTATGCTACCAAAGCCCAAAGGTTTGTCAGGCACTAATACAGTCAATGGGTGTTTGTTTTTGTCTTTTTTTGGGTGTGGTTGTTCGGCAGGTTCCCCACAGAACAGCACGTTTAGGAAGATGTAGCACTGTTAGGCATATGCAGAAGCAACTATGTGAACATACATACAAGATACGAGGATGCTCGAGTTCTTTTAGCACAATAATTTTAAGAGCAGTTCTCATACACAAAGCAATTGTTTCCTACAGCTGCAGTGTTGCCATTGGCATCTCTTGGTGTGGAGAACAAATTGCGAGATCATCCACGGTTTCTTCTACTAGTTCCTCCAACACCTCCCCTGCAATCAGCTCTGTGATCCCATCCAATTCCCATCTCATGGACTTCACCCAGCCTCTTCCTTCCACCTCCTGTTGCATAATTCTTTCCAGTATTGTCCCAGCGTCGTCGTTCTCGTTCACTGCAAACTTCCCTGATCCATATAGCCAATCCGTCATAAGATGTGGTATTTCTTCCACCAAATCTAGAGATAGGGACTCTTTCCAAGCCATTGAACGCGCTTGACTCCAGGGATAGGCGCGTAGTAAGGTGTCCTGGCCAATCTCAACTAAGGTCATATTTACATAATCAAAAAGAAGCTTTTGGTTCGACCTTCGCTCCCTCGACTTGGCAGCCTCCTCTTTCCGGTCCAATAACTTGTCGCACAATGCAGGGTCCAGAGGGCAATCAGGCAAGTGCCAGCCAGTGAAAACCGTACCCAACTGCAGATCGCCTAACCCAGAAGATGATACAATCCTTTGTACAAAGGCAACACATTCTAGTTCATCATTGTCCCCACTAGAGAGATGGGTCAACTTTGTCATACCAAGTAAAGGTGAAGGAGAGCTCATATCCTCCCATGATAATGAGCGTGTGACAGATTCAATTGCATCAGATCGTAAGCCAATTCCTAAAGATAAGATAGAAGAGGCATTTAGTATACAAACAAGGAACCAATAGCAAACTCACAAGTCAAAGAGGAAGTAAGACTTACTCTCATTGCCACAAGTAATGCTTCTCAATGATTCAGATTCATTAATGTTGCTATCTTCAAATGATGCATCAAGAACTGAAGTAGGACTCGGCTCATCACGGGTACCATTCAGACCTCCACCTGATCTCAATCCATCAAAATGTCCACTTGGACAGACGGAACAAATAGGTGCTTCAATGGAAACAATATCCTGCAGTATGTCTCATCATCAGTTTGTTGAGGATAATGAAAGTGGAGAACAAAAAGTAAACTCATCAAGAAAAGAAATTAAGAGGCCCTAAACTGGTAGTCACAGAAAATTATTTGAGATAAGTGCAGTAAGGACATAGGGTAATAATTTGAGATAAGTGCATACTTTCGAAGAACAGATTGTTTGAGTAGTCGAACTATCATCTTTGTCCTCGCGAAATGACATATTTTCATCAGCGCCAATATTTTGAGCAGCCTCTGGTTTCATGCTGCCAAAACAAGTGACTTCAACCTTCTCATCAGAGCTAGCAGATAGGGTGATTTTCTCTTTTAACTGCCTTTTACTTTTTGGGAAGAAAAAACTCGAAACTCTCCCTTTGAATGATGACTTTACTTTATCTGACCTTGTAACCACGTTTAGTGTTTTACAGCCTTCAGAATTGGATGATGGGGCATTTGGTGCTATGTTATCAAACTTTGACGATGACACTGGAACAGATTTTGATCTTGCTAAATTCTTGGGGGAGCTCTGCCCATCTCCTTCATTCTCTATAAAAGTAGATATACACGTAGCTTGCAGGGTCAGCTCATTTTCTGCATCACATGGCTGACTACTTGAAACAGAACCCACCCCACCAACTTCTTTCTTTGCTCCTCGAAGGGAGAGCATCTCGCCCAAAGTGGTTGAGCTTCTTGGTAATCGCATTTGTTCTTGGTTGATCTCATTATATGCTACCGATGCCCATCTTTCCGAAAGCCGTTTTTTGGCTTCCCTGATAACAGATGACTCAGGTGATCGTGATGCTCTGCTGAAAGATGAGCCTGAATAAGGACTGTTGTATCTTTTGATATGATCCCATGAATGCCGCGACCGCGATACTGGACTGACTATCTCGGAGTCACTTAGGTTACCATCTTCATCGATGTAGTCAACTTCTGATCTGCTGAAAGAGCTTTCATCTCCACCATACCCATTTGAGTATACAGAAGATAATAATGACTCATCCCGCCGATGTAGACCATCTGGCAGGTAATTGTCATCTTCTAAACCTCCATAGAAATCTATCTGCTCGGTCAGCTGACCTGGGGCTGCTCGGGGTGTTAGCCTGGCCATTGTTCTACTAGGCTTGCCAGGACTAGGCTTCAGCACCACTATCCTAGTTGGCTGGGAGAAGGTAACTTCTGCTGAATGAGATCTCCGGTGAGTCCTCGGCATCACGTGTTCGTGTTCTTCATTTATTCTGTGTGTTCTAATTTCCCTTCTGCCTTCATTATCAACAGATTTATTTGGTTTCAACACAGTAATACGCTTTGTATGAGGTGGCGATGGGCTTTTGTGAAGTCCAGCCAGCTGCTTTGAGAAAGTAGAGTTTGGTTCCTCAAGAAACTTAAGAAACAAATCTCTATTTGAACTGAGAACCTCAAGAGCATCTTGAAACTCCTTTGAATGGAGTAGTTTCTCATTTGTAGCAAGGCGCTTTGCTTCCATGAACTTCTGACGAACAATTTCCATCCTTATGTCCCTCTTGCTCCTGGAAGACGCCCCGCTAGGAAAAGTTTGGTCCTGAAGATGGTATGTTCTTATTGGTTCTTCGCTGACTTCATAGACATCCTTAAACTGAACAGTTTCTTTGTGTCCTATGTGTATGTCCCGTGTTGTCATAGTGGAACTGTACTGCTCTTGATGTTGATGGAGACTGTTTCTTTCTGCTGAATTGCTGTTTAAGTGGCTTTTCTTCAAATTTCTTTTAGCAGACTGTAACGTTGCCCCTTGACCAGGTAGATCATCTTCAAGTCCCATTAATCTGGCAACGACACTTGGTGGCTTCTTCTTCGACTCCAATTCCTTGGACATTTCCTTTGCCAATACAACATTTAAAGGAGACGCATTTGATTTATTGCTTGTTGAGCTCCAGTTACTAGCTCCCTGCAGCAATATTCTTATCAAAACACAAATAATGTATTGCTTCAATGAAATTCAGTAGGCTCTTACTGCATATTGAGTAGAAAATCGCCTAGGAAAATGGTAGTTCAAGCCAGTAAATACATGACATGATACTTACTAGTTTGTCCTCTGCATAAACTTTTGCAGGATCAATTGTTCTCTTGACATCTTGCCTGCTTCTACAAGCTGGAGAACCTGAAATATCAAAGCAAAAGGTAGAGCAATTTCAATTTTGAAAACAGTCCTTGCAAAATTCGAAGGAAGAGAACCTCTGAGTACTATCAATCTAAGGGCAAAAGAAAAGAGGAAAAGACAAGTAAAGGAAGTCATCGTCTAGAGGAAAAATGGCAAACATCGTGAAAAGGAATCATTGTCCACACGACACAAGTGCAATCCAACCCCACACGAAGGAGGACATCATAAACATTTATCACTAGTCAATTGCAAAAGCTTGCATCTTACTATTTACCACAAGTGGAGAAGATAAGCAAAATCAAGTCTATTGGAGCCTTGCAGTCAACATCCTTGCAACAAAAACACTAAGAGGGAGAAATTTATGTACCATCTCTACGAGGTCGATCTGTGAGCATGTTCGAGTTAGACATCCCAAGGCCACGGTCGAACAAGTTGATCATTGCCTTCTTCTGATCATAAACGTTGCCTCTGAGCATGGCAACATTGATACAGAGTCCTGAAAATATTTGTTATGGCAAAGAAGACATAAGTGTGAGGACATGAAGAAAATGAAATGTTACCAACCAGGCTTGTACCTGAGCCCCATAAAGCCTAAGTCTAAATAAAACACAGGAGCATAACAGTTAGCTGGTACCATCCACTGGCGTGTGGATATATAGGTAGCCAAAGTTTGAAGAGCCTTGAGGGTGCTCCTTGGTCTCAGCAACTAAAGTCTCGGGTTTTTGAAAGTTTTCAAGCCTTAAATTTGAACTTGGGCACGAGGTCAGAGTATATTGCTGTAGCAAGATGCTGTCCTTTCAGAAAAAATTCAACACACACATGCCTAGGGCTGTGCTTTTGCAGGCATTAGTAGGCCATATTGTGCATGAGGAGCACAGTTCATGGCCCTGTTGTTGTTTAAAAACCAAAAGAAAGTTAGCCGGCACGCCCAACGAAATGAAACGATGGGGACATAGCAACACCAGGCAAGATGGAAAAGTGGAATGTAGCAAAGATCAGGAGGTAACATAAAGCAAATGCACAGAGCTGAACAAATTAGTACAGATCTATGATTACGATCAAAAGGAATCTTTCAGCGCGGAAAGCTTTTTAAAGGCTGCACTTTTGGGACAGATAAACAGGTAAACTAAACCTCACTGCTCAGAGGTGAGAGAAGGTAAAAGGCGCTCAGCTTTGTGCTCTATGGAATATGGATACCAAGCTCGAGCTGTTAACTTAATCAGATGCATATACCTAGAAGAAAAATTAAGGAAAAAAAAGGGAACGAAAATGAGAAACAGGTATCGACAACTACAGAACTATGCAGTGTCGACAGTGAGAATAACGAGATGGTACATATGGTGCTGCAAAGGAATCTTTCAGTCGCACATTTTTTAAGACCCAGTTTCTTCGCAGCAAATTTAATCGGTGGAAAGAGGAAAAAAGGGACGATGATAAAAGCGGAGAAGATGTACAACAACAAGGTATAGAAAACTAACAAAAATGAAAAACAAAGAGACGAATGCTCAAGTCCAAACGAATTCTGAAGCCGAAAGCAAAAGCGAAAGGAGACCACTTACCGAAGCCTGCAGCTCTTGCAGGGAAGGATAGAAACACCAAGAACTCGAAGCTTTCCAAGCAGAAAACGCAGCTAAAACATCCCAATTCTATCCGGCAATCGAGAGGCACGACCACGAGCAACCGCACGGGCTACGGAGGCGGGAGTTCAGAGCCGGGCGATGCAGAACTGCAGAGACGCCCAGACGGCCAGACGGGGAGAGGGAATCTTGCAGGTAAACTAGCTCGAGCATTTAAACTGCAAAGGCTGCGTCCCTGCCGGGCTGCTCGTCAGAGGGGGCATCGCGAGTTGCAGGACTGGCGGACGGGACGCGCGTTCGAGCAATAAATTCTCGGGCGCGGGAGCGGAAAGGGACGGGAGGAGCTGGCAAAGGTGGCGCTTTTACGCCGGCAGCGATGGGAATTCGGGCCTGGCGAACCATAACCTCGGCTCAGATCCTCAGATTCTCCTTTTGCGCAGAGATTGCCCCCCCTAATTCGCAGTCTGAACCCCCCAAATGCAGCTTTAAACCGCGGCCGCATCAACGAGACAGGATTACCTGCCCCCGACGGAATGCGGCCGGCGAGGCCGCGACATCTCACACTCGGAAGAACAAATTTTGAAGGGCGAACTGGGACTGAAACCGGATAAGGAAGAAAAAGATCTAACAAAAATAGCACAAAATCCTCAACAAGAGGAAAAAAAACGAGGGACTTCTCCAGCCACCAGTAGCGCCCGTATTCCCGGGATACAGAGAGAGAAGAGCGGAGTGGTGGTAGAGGGAATAAACGGGCGGAATTCGGAGGCGCTCACCTGCGGCGGGGAGGAGGCGGCAGCATTCGCCGGCGCAGGGGACGGAGCAGAGCTGTGCGCGCCGCGCCGCGCTGCGCTAAGCGACGCGGTGGGAGGTTGGTGAATGGGTGTCGATCGATCTCCAGGCCTCAGCCCAGCTCTTGTGAACTGTTCCTTGTTGTTTCTTCCCCGGCTCGCTTTGCGTTTCGTTCTCCCGTCCTCTCTTCTGCCTTGCTTTGCTTCGGGTGCCCACCACTCCCTCCACTCCTCCCCCTCGCAACCTCGTGGGCCGCGTACGTGCGTCGCGTGCGTGCGTGCGGGAAAAACCACACCCGAAAAGTCGTGATGATGACGGGCGGCGGCATGGATGAAGAGTGCACGGGCGACTGAACTGAACCGCAAGGAAGAAAAGGGGGGGCATGAATTGCGGGGCACTGCACGATCAGGCGTGACATGTTGCTAATCGTGTCGTATGGGGGTTGTTTATTCGGTGACTTCGCAATGTACTCGCAAACGTATCGTGTGATAGAGATTGTATTTATTTGTACCTCTTCTTTTTTCTTTGTTGGGGGCAAAAAAGATTATGTGAACCATTGGCTACAAAAAGTAGCATTGTAGACATATCGTTGTGAAATTCCTACATGGTTCTAATAATAAAATCCACCGTTCCGAAATCCAGCCTTTGCTAATTATTAAGTTTTTGGGTCTGGCATGTTATCTTGATGTTGAATGTTACCTTAAATCTTATGCAATTTTTTTTCATGGCATTGAACTAATAAAAAGTTGGGAAAAAAAAGAGAAATCTCACTGCTCATTCTCATTATTTCATTTGCTAATCCCCCCTATGATATACTCCCACAAGTTCCACAATTTGTTGTCGTTTTGTACTTTAGTACAAACGGCTTGATTAAATAAAGAGTAAATAACACTTACCATACAACAACTTATGTGGTTATATCATTTTAGTCTAACAAGTTGCAAAATCACGCAAATGAATATACGAACTTGTTGGCTTAAAATAAATCATGGATTGGAATGTTCATGAGGAGAATTGTAGTCAATTAGTCACATAATGTTGCATGATTAGGGCCGTGTATCAGACTATCAGTTAACGCATAACATATAGGAACAAAGATTTTCTTTGTTTAAGCATAAGAATCTAGCTAGTATAAGAGTACGATATCCTAGTCACATGGTTTTATAAATTTTTAAAGGAAGAAGTGGGGATAAAAAGACAAAAGACGATATTATTGGACTTCTTGCCTACCCATATTAGTAGTTCTATATTCCCTTTAAGAATGATTGCCGACACAAATAAAAAAAAACATTGCCCCTTTGATATCTCTTGCATCCTAAGGTTTGTACTCAATCGGCGTGTTAAATTAGTGTCTGTTTCCGTAAAGTTCGAGAACTACCACTCGTACAATCTGTGTGATTGGAATGGAAAAAGTATATTCGTATTAGTAAAAAAATATTGGATTGGTTACTTTGTGCAAAACTTGACGGACTTGCAGACGAGTCCTTCCCCAGGCCCAGGCTGCTAGAGGGTGTACACTCCACTGTCCACTGTCCACCTTCTCAAGTGAACGTACTATAGTTGAACTTTTTTTTTTCAAATCTGCACATGCGTTGAAGCTAAAAATAAAATAAAATAAAGATTGTGTCGCCATCACTGGAACGCCATCTTCGGTTACGCGGACGAAGCAGCATGTTCCGGGGCAAATGGAATGACCCATCCAATCAAGCGATACGATCCATTATGTTTGGTGGAAGGACGCGCGCGCTGGCTTTTTGTTGCGTTGCGTTGTGCTCGCCCCCATCCATATCGCAGCTAAGCCAAAGCACAGCAGCCTGGAACGGAACCCTTTTCCCGGCCCTCTCTGCTCCCTCGAGGCCTGGAGGGACTCCTGCTGATCGTGGAGCATCGACGGCCAATCGCTAGCCAACCAGGCAACCAGCCGAGCGCGACAGTTATCTGGGTCTCGGTCTCCAGCCTGCTCGGTCGGGTGATCCTGGCCGGGGGCCCTGCAACTAATGCGAAGCAGAGGCAGCGAGTGATCCCGATCGCCGCCAATCAATCGGGACGACGACGGCCGGATCAGCCGCTAGATACGCCGTGTCGCTCGGGGAGTCGGGGTCTCGGTGTCCATAGTCAGTTGGTCACACGGGAGACGGGACACTGCCGTTCCCCCGGGGCTTTTTTCTTTAGCCTCGACGCGCTTCATTCCCTCGTGACGTGCCCTGCTTCCTATGCCGGAGATGCATGCTTGCCTTGACGCGGGAGGCGACCGCGTGGTCGTGGTCGGCCGATCAGGTCAGGAGACACGGGCCGGCCAGGCTCCCCAGAGGCCGAGACACGGTGGCGTAGCCGGTTTACCCGCACGGCCACAGCCGCGGCCGCGCGCGGGGGCGGATCGGATCGAGGAGGGAGGGACCTGCGCCTGAGCTGCGCCTGCGCGCGTGGGGGAGGGGTGCGATCGGACCTACAGCGCGGCACGCTTGGCGCGTTGCATTGCATCGCGGGGCGTCGAGCGGCCCGGGGCGAGCCTGACGGGGAGGCGCCCCGGCTTCCCTACGCGTCCCGGGCTCCCGGCCCCGCCGCTACCAGGCGGCCGGGACGCCGAGGCGGCGAGACGACAAGAGGACGCGCTGCGCCAGCCGCTGCAGCGGGCAGCGGTGCGCGCAGTGTAGATTCCTGGCGGTCACATGCCTCCGCTGCAGCAGCTCTCGGCCTGGCCCGGGAGGCGGCTAACGGCTGCAGCCTGCAGGCGGCGCCAGGCGCTTTCCCGCGTGACGCGATGGTGTGTCGCGCTCCGATCCCCTGCCCCTGCCCTTGCTACAGTGTGGCACAGGTTTGAACACTTTTTTCTTTCCCTCCTCCAGCTGTTTGACCTACTCCCAGGAGGGGAGACCGATATTCCGGCCTAGAGGTAAGGTAGCCTACGGTCCGTGCGTGCCCGGCCTTCCGAGGCAAAACGGCCAGCATTGTCAAAGTACTTGGACTTTTCCCCTTGTTTCGTTGCTTTGTCCCAGTCCAACCTAGCGAAAAAAGGAATTGCAGCAGGTCTGAACTCTGAATCCTGGTGAAGCCAGCAGCCCAGCAGCACCCAGCCACATGTGACGATGACGACTTGTGCTCTTAAAAAAAAGCATTTACGCACGTAGCAGCGTCGAGCTACCGTCAGTCCGTCACACACTGACTGACAGACGACATGGCCCTGAACCGCGGCTGTGTCGTCGTTCTACTTCGTAGTTCTGTGTGTTCTGACCTCTGAGCAGCCAGCTGGGGGAGCGCCTGGTGGCCTGGGACTGGGACGTGTCCAAAGCGTCAACTATTGGAATGCGGAATCAAGAGCGTTCGTGCCGGTGTCGTGTCGAAGGCGGGCGGCATGGACCACGCGCCCACGGCGCACACATTCGGAAAAAACCGTTTCGCAGAGGCACGCATGCATCGGGGATCCATCAGAACGCCGTCGTCGTTATAGCTAAGCTAGCCTTCCCGTGATTCCATCTGCCAATGCAAGCAACGGTAGAGTCCCAGACCCTGCTGAAACTCCTGGTCCAGCCAAGCTGTTGGCGCTCCAAATATAGCCGAGAAGCGATTGCGAGTTGGTTGAAGCGTTGCACTCGCTGGGAGGGCGACCCAGGCAGCAGGACACGCACAGCGCGACGAGCCCAATGATGGGGAGAAGGGGTAACCAGCGGGACGCAATGATGCCGCGGCGCACGGTTACCAGGACTAGTAGCGCGCGTACGGGCCTCCGGGCCGTCGCCGTCGTGCCCAACCGCAGACCAAGCGCGGTGGCGGCGTGGCGCGCTCGCTCCCGCGCCCACGCCCGTGCGTGCATGTTCTGACGACGCGAGCAGGTCGCTTGTTGGTGTCAGCCGCATCGGATGCCGACCTCCCGAAGCCGACCTTGTCGGGGGCTCGCGCGCACAGGCCAAGAGATATACCATCACGTACCCAACTGGGTAGTACCAGTAGTTCGTCCACAAAATGGCGATCCCGTTACAAGCTTCCAAGATTCCAAATGGGCAGTGCTGCGATTGTTACATGAAACGGCAACTGATAGGATCGCCCTTCACCCTTCTTTCACATAACGCTGGGCGTAGTAAGGGCAGGCAGGATCCAGCCGGGGAAGAGTTGGGGCATCTCTCGCTCATGCCACGCCACAGGGATTTATGATTGATAGGCCTGCCTCCATGGAATCTAATGATGGGAATCATGAGCTCGGGACATGTTTGATCGCCGGTACTTTCAAGCTACAAAATGCAGCTTTATCATAGAATACTGGGGGGCCTTGCTGAGAGGGATCCGAAAGCATGCCCCCTGGGATCTAATCCACACCCATGGCCTTGTTTAGTTCCCAATTTGGGAGTGCCAAAGTTGGGAGTTTGTCATAAATGCGCAACTGTAGCATTTCGTTTGTATTTGTGAATTATTGTCCAAAAATTGACTAATTAGGCTCAAAAGATTCGTCTCGCAAAGTACAACAAAACTGTGCAATTAGTTTTTGATTTCATCTACATTTAGTACTCCATGCATGTATCGCAAGTTTGATGTGATGGGGAATCTTCTTTTTGCATAGTGTCAAAGTTGGGATTTTGGTGGAAACTAAACATGGCCCATGTTTCATTTTGACCTGGTGCCCTAGAAAGGAGCGCCCAGCTGCTGCTCGAAGTGATCACGCTATCACGTCACTAGGAGCACAATCACTGATTGAACAAATCAATCGACTGCACTAACTAGATCTGTCGCGCAACGAAAGTAGCATGGTAATCATTCATTCATTTGCGTTGTACATCCTTGCACAAAGGAAAAGATGCCCCTACTATGCACAAGGCTAGCTACCACTACCAATTCAACAAAATCGGGGCGGCATATGGTGTCAGTTAGCTCCGGCCTCCTACTGAGCAGCCAAAAGGGATGACTATGGCAAATGAAGCTCCCGCTCACGTCAACTAGCTAAATAGAGCTTCAGCTGATGAATTTTAGTGGGTTGCAATTGCCTCTCCGGAGATACGAGATATACCAAAGTTCCGGTGCTTTCCATCTGCCTTGTTGATGAGCTTGAAGCCCTTCAAAGGAAGCTGGTTTATGAGAAGAGTCTCCAGCTGGCAGGCAACGCTCTTGCCAGGAACCACGATGTACAGTATCGTGGCATCCTGCATACCTTCCTTCGATCTGTGAGCACGAAGACGCCCCACAAGATCATCTGTCTGCAGGTAGAAAGGGGTCTATGTCAACATTTTATGCCCCCCAAAGAGTAACATTGGATACTGGAAAATGCATGAAAATATGATCAATAATTTACCTGTCCAACATAAAGCTTGTTGTCACTTCTGATAATCACATAGATGCAAGACCTGCCAACAGTTGAAGGTGGTGGTTGCTCTCTGGCGCCAACAGCAACACAGAACACATCAACCAATTCTGGGATGCTACTTTTGTTGTAGAGATCCAACAATTTCTTCTTGCATATCACAGTAACAGTGCTCTCGACTTCCCTCCGCAGTGGCTCAAAGGTACCAGGCAGAGTTTCTAGTCTGTTTCTCAGAGAATCAGGTTTCTCAATTAAGCCATTTACACCGGTACGGACATTAGAAGGTTCATTGCTGGCCATTGATGTCTGCCTGTTATTTGCACTCATAGTCAAATATAGCTCCTCAGCCCTTTTAATTATCAAGTCAGGCATGCCTTCTCCCCTCGCCGTTTGAAAAGCAAGGCTTTCTCTACAGATACCATCCATTAATCTCCAAGTTGGATTAATGCACCCATCAATCACTTCAGTTCCCATAGCTTTGAATTCAGTATTGCTGAGTGAGAGAGGCAGGTCAAAAATGCCATGTAGGTGAGTTGATATGATCCCTAGACAGTTAACAGTATCGAGTCTCTCAATGATGCTACCAGCTATACAGGTTCCTTTTGCAGTTTCTGTGCCCCTACATATTTCATCAATCAGAATAAGACTCCTATCAGTGGCTCGGCTGACTAAAGCGCGTATCTCCGACATTTCAATCTGCCAAGGACAGGAAGTCAAAACTCGATATCATAGGAGCAAAAAAATCAAATACAATTTTCTAGAATCAGGAAACAAATAGGTGGCAAAAGGTAAGAAGCTTGGATGACTATAAAACGTCAAAATAACCAACCTAATTAGTTTACAACACTATAATGGACTTTAGCAGGTAAATTCCATTCATGAAAATAACCAAGACGTTGCAATGTGACCCGCATTCATCTGAGAATGTAACCCATCAATGACAACAAATTGGACTGAAGAAAAAGGTGAAGTTACAA
This sequence comes from Setaria italica, assembly GCF_000263155.2. Taxonomy (NCBI): domain Eukaryota; kingdom Viridiplantae; phylum Streptophyta; class Magnoliopsida; order Poales; family Poaceae; genus Setaria; species Setaria italica. The sequence continues at coordinate 24,443,262 of NC_028456.1, forward strand.
ACCTGGAATGAACTTTTCCCATCAGCTGGGCTATCATACGCTTTCATATGCAGCATAATGGAATCAAAATGTGGGATTACAGCTGAAGCTGAAGGCACCATCAGGCCACATATTCCAAGCAATGCAGCTGCACAGACTGATCGCAGTATACTAGATTTACCACCACCATTTGGACCAGTCAGAACAAATAAAGAGCGCATGTGAACATCATTCAGTATTGCATTCCCTTGATTAACATCAAGCCAGTAAGGGAAGAGCCCTGCTAACTCCATTTTACTTGAACTTTCCTCCATAACACAGTCCTACACAAGTATAATCGAGGTATGAAAACAGAAAATGTGTAAGAAAGGAACATGTCATCCGGCAAATGTACAAGTATAAAGAGCACAGCTCATGGCTGCCACTGCCATCTTATAAACATGGCTGGTCCAACAAAATTAACACATCTTTAACCAAACTCAAGTATCATCATCGATCAACAATACTGCCAGGCCAACACACTGCAGGAAACTTGCTAGCCACTAGACTAACTTGTGATCGATTAGAAAACCTAGTTACACTAGTGCAGAAGCAATCCAACAGTGATCATTTCAAAACAAAAAGATCCAGCGGAGATGAGTTATTAACAAATATAGAGTTCTCATTTAGGTAGGATTAGTGGACTATGCATTTGAACTATCTTGACATAAGAAAACAGAGTAAGGTTGTCAAACTTGACAATACCAGCATCCTGATGAAGTTATGAGACATAAATTACAAAGTTTTCCACTAGAAGCAGCTGGTGTCTATTAAAGAACCGTAATTTCATATATGTATATGGTTAGAACAAATATAACATCATCATATAATGTTGAATTTTGTTGTAACTGGACTAGCATATGCATGAATGAAATTGACACATGACTACTTAAATCCAGATAATTCCTGAATGCCATGAAGTAAATTTTGAACTAGGATACAACAGACACAAACACTCATTGACTATTTGCATGGATGGATGTATGGATAGAAGGACAGAGGGAGGAGGTGAGACTCAAAATACAGAAATATGGTTCAAAAAGTAGTACCTTTGATAAGTGAGATATAGTAGGAAGCATCCAACCTCTTCTTCTGGCCTCACTGCTCAATATTTTTTTTAAAAAAAAAGCATGAATAAGTTGACTGAGCATAGATGGATTGCCAGACAATAATATAACAGCAGATAGAACTGATGACAGGCCTTGCCAAACACCAAACACAATGCAAAATGTTGCCAGTAGGCTCTGAAGCTTGGCAAATATCTCAGCTAAATAACAGAGTGATACGCCAAATATCCACATTTCATATTGCGGCATGACAAGAAATTGGAAATTTAACAAGATTCATGAGCTAATTTTGGTGACTGACTAGCCACCAGTTTACTATTGATAACGACCAGATCTTTATGCAAACAACCCGTCATTTTAATCATGATAAAATTGTTTAATTCAGGTCAGATATAATATATATCAAGCACAATTTTTCCTTTAGCCGATTCATTTTGCAATTAGCCATTTCCTACCAGTAACCATTCCAAAGCTTGGTTGGTTGAGCTACTTGGGTGCTGAAATTTTAAACCTGGGATAATTTGCAACTAGCAGAATAGCAAGAATGTAGGCTTTATCCAGTGAAATGTTATAGACTGATGGAAAAAGAAAGAACATGATGAGTAATCACCTAACATGACCAAACAGTGCTTTTGCTATGATGAGCACCGTTGAGCAAAAGACAAGTATGTTAATCTTGTCCTGCAATTCACTTGAAAGCCCTCTCAACAGTTCAAGAACTTTATTTTTAGCATTATCACAAGCTTCATGGTACCTGAACACACAAACATCAGCATAATTTTAGCAAAAGTTATCGTCGAAAAAACTTTTCCATCGCAATTGTTCTCCTAAAGTGTATGAACGCAAGCTTATTGTAGGATGCTTCTACCATGTATATATTTTAGACATAAAACAACTAACGAACGCAACATTTTCAACATCAAAACTGTATATATTTTAGTAACATCGAATGGCATTTTCCTATGATATATTGTACTGATGCAGCAACTTTCTGATGATTACCCAACTATACAGTGTTTAACCAAGCAATTGTGTTGGTGCCAGATCTCTGAAAAGCATCATTTTTCTCCAACCTCTGAAGCATTTGTTAAGTAAGGTTATAGTACTGCGGGCTAGTACCTGTTTAAAGCATTCTCAACTTTGGCCGTTGTAAACCATTCCTCCCCAACCTTTCTGCCTTTTGAATCAATTGCAGGTTTCAGTTGTTTTATTTGTTGCTCACCAGGGGTGTTAGCCCATACATTTGGTGTGAATCGCTTTCCTTTAAACCAAACAGCTTCATGATCTTTTGCATAACATATTTCTCCTTTAGGACCTCCATTTGTGGACATTACAGATTTCACTCTTGAAATAATTGGCATAAAGTCTTCAATGACCTGAAACCACAATATGCATTAGTATACCCCCAAGCAATTGATGGATCCAAGAAAATGCATGGTCTCCTGCTAATGTTGCAGCATCATATCCCAGACTGGAGGCCATGGATGTGGTCATAAACTATTCAATAACTTCAATATAGATGCCATTACAGGCTATTGGAAATACTACCCCCATCCATAAATATATTTGAACTAACTAGCTTGTCCTAAACGCCATATATTTATGGACGGAGGGAGTATTTGATTCTATGCAAGAAAAAAAAAGAGCAGTAAAATTTTTGTTGGTGTACTGTGTGTATTAGGGCCCAATAGGCCCATGTAAGACATCTATATTGCTACCCTCTAGGGTTAGCCCATAAAGCATCTATTATCTCTCAATATGGTATCAGTTAGGGTTTTGGCTTTCCTGTGACCTAGCCGGCCGCCGCCGCCGCCGCCGCCGCCGCCGCCGGCCGGCGCCATGGCCGGCGACTCCTTCCCCCCTCCCCTCTCCTCTTTCCCCTCTCTTCTTCCCTCGTGGGCGCAGGTGGCGGCCGCCGACCGGCCCCCTGCGGCCACGGCTCTGGCCGTCGGGGCGGCTCCTGCCGCCGCCGCCGCCGACGGGGCGG
>NC_028456.1:24446520-24482490 GCF_000263155.2 Setaria italica
CGCTGGGCTGTGTATATACATACGGTTCAGCTCGTGCGGGACAGGGATATCACGCGAAATCCTCATCGCACTGCGAGGAGCTAGGACTCATATAAACTGATCTCGCCCAGCACCCTCCTGCCCCTGTTTTTCAACCGGGGGTGGGCTGCTGCCCCTGTTTTGACTTTTACAGGGGCAGCCGCTGCTCCAGTGGGGGGCGGGGCGGGGCACGCTCGCCTACCTTTCCCCGCCCCGCCTCCTCTACCACCTCCGGATGGGAACCTCGCGACAGCCCTCGTCGCTGCCCGGGCTGCCGCTGCCGAGGGACAGGCGCGCCTGCGCGCGGCCGCCCTGGCCTGGGAGCGGGAGCGGGATGCGGCCGACGTCTTGGCCCGTCAGATCGCCGAGGCGGAGCAGCTCCTCACCATGTCCCACGACAGCACGGCCACCTCCTCCGGCTCCGGTGCTCCCCGTCCGCCTGTGGTGGCCTGGACCGATCCGGCCGATCCACTTGTCGCACAGCTCCACTACCAGGCCGGGGGTGTCCAGAACATCAAGAGCTTGGTCCCCGTCGTCCTCGACCCGGAGTCGCCCTCCTACGCCCGCTGGCGGGACATGGTCCTGCTCATTCTCCGGCGTTACGCCCTCGACGACCACGTCCTCACCGACACCTTCCCTGCGGCCCGGACAGCTGCGTGGGTTCGCCTCGACAGCATCGTCCTGTCGTGGATCCTGGGGACCATCTCCCTCGACCTCCACGATCTCGTTCGTGGCACCCCCGACACCACCGCCCGCCGGGCCTGGCTGGCGCTCGAGGGACAGTTCCTGGGCAACGCCGAAGCCCGGGCCCTTCGTCTCGATGCGAGCTTCCGCACCTTCGTCCAGGGCGACCTCTCCGTTGGTGAGTTCTGCCGGAAGATGAAGACTATGGCGGACTCCCTCGGGGACCTTGGCTGGGCCGTGGAGGACCGGATCTTGGTTCTCAACGTCCTTCGCGGCCTCAGCGACCGCTACGCCCACCTCCGCACCTGGATCACCCGGCAGCGCCCCTTCCCCACCTTCCTGCAGGTCCGTGATGACCTTGTCATGGAGGAGCTCACTCAGGGCATCCAGCCTGGGTCTCTTCCTGCGTCGGGCTCCGCGTCTTCCTCGACCGCCCTTGCTGTGACTCCACCGCCACGACCCTCTGCTTCGCCACCGTCGTCCCTTCTTGGTCCTCCTCCTCCTGGGCCGAGCGGGGGTGGGGGGCCGTGGCGGCCGCCGTCGCCGCGGTGGGGGGCGTGGTGGCCCTCCTTTGCCAACCCATGGTCAGGGCGCATCTCTATGTGGCCCTTCCAGGCCACCGGAGGCGAGCCTCGTCCACCGACCGCCGCCATGCTCGCTGGCGCTGTCCCAGCTGCTCCGTTTGCGCCGCCGTGGGCTCCACCTCCCGGGGCCTTGCCTGGGCCTGTTGGGTGGGCCGGGGCCTCGCCTGGGCCTTTTGGGTGGGACCCGACAGCCCTGGCACGCTCTTTCGGCACCATGGCCCTGACTCCTCCAGTCGGTCAGGACTGGATCGCCGATTCGGGTGCCACCTTCCACACTACGCCCGACCCTGGTATCCTCTCTTCCGTTCACCCTCCTTCTTCCTCCCACCCTTCGTCCATCATGGTCGCCAATGGCTCGTGTCTTCCTGTCACCTCCGTGGGCACTGCTCACACTCCCGGTTCTTTTCGAGTTTCTGACGTTCTTGTTGCTCCTTCCATGGTTCACAACCTTCTTTCTATTCGCCGTTTTACCACTGACAATTCCTGTTCTGTTGAATTTGACTCCTCTGGTCTTACTGTGAAGGATTTGGCTTCCCGGCGACCTCTTCTCCGATGTGACAGCACCGGGCCCCTTTACTCCCTCCGGTTTCCTGCGTCCACTTCTTCCGCTTCGTCTTCCGCTTCGCCCTCCGCTTCTTCAGCTGCTTTTGCCGCCACAGCTTCTTCCACTACATGGCACCGGCGTCTTGGTCATCCTGGTCGTGCTGTCCTGACACAGCTTAGTCGTAGGTCCGATATACCATGTACTCGGGCTCATGATGAGCACCTGTGTCAGGCGTGCCAACTGGGCCGTCATGTTCGACTTCCTTTTCCTACCTCTTCTTCACATGCGACCCATGTTTTCGACCTTGTACATTGTGATCTATGGACATCTCCTGTTCTAAGCATTTCTGGCTACAAGTACTATCTTATTGTGGTGGATGATTTCTCTCATTATTCTTGGACTTTTCCCTTGCGTGCCAAGTCTGATACTTTTCCCACACTTCTCCACTTCTTCGCGTGGGTGTCCACTCAGTTCGGTCTCACCATCAAGGCCGTCCAGTGTGACAACGGCCGCGAGTTTGATAACACCACCTCACGTGCCTTCTTCCTCTCTCACGGCGTGCACCTACGCATGTCGTGTCCCTATACCTCCTCCCAGAACGGTAAGGCTGAACGCATGATTCGTACCACGAACGACACCATGCGCTCTCTTCTGTTCCAGTCTTCTCTCCCTGCCCCTTTTTGGGCTGAGAGTCTTCACACCTCCACCTATCTCCTTAACCGCCTACCTTCTGTTGCCTGTCCCGCTCCCACTCCACACCACGCTCTCTTCGGTACCTCCCCTCGTTACGATCACCTTCGGGTCTTCGGGTGTGCGTGTTATCCTAACACCGCAGCCACCGCTCCTCATAAGCTGGCTCCCCGTTCGACCCAGTGTGTCTTCCTCGGGTACTCCCCGGATCACAAGGGGTACCGTTGCTTTGACCTCTCTTCTCGGCGGGTCCTCATCTCTCGCCACGTGGTGTTTGACGAGTCCGTCTTCCCTTACTCCACCACCACCCCACCTCCTTCCACCTCCGACCCTGATCTCTCCTCTCTGTTTCCCACTGACCCGGTGGACCAGCCACCGCTACCGTTCTGTCCTGCAGGTACTGCTCCGCCGTGGTTCTCCTCGGGCTCGACGTCCACCGGTACTGTCCCTGACCCTGCGCTCAGCACGGGTCCGACGGTGCCGGCCTCTGGTGCTGCTTCTTCCTCTTCGCCCTGCACGGGACCGGTGGCACCGCCCGCAGCACCTGCTGTCCGGTTTGCGCAGCCCGTCCGCGTCTACCAGCGTCGGGCGCGGCCGGCTCCACTGGACCTGCAGCCGGCCCCGCCACCGCCGTCGCCGCCTCCGTCATCGCCGGTGGACTCTTCTCCACCGGCGACGCCTACACCACCACCACCTCCACCGGCCCCGACTGCCCGTGTCGCGCCGACGGTGTACCATCCGCCTCTCCTACACCGACACCCGCGTCACGTTCACCCTATGGTGACGCGACTTGCGGCTGGTACCCTGCAGCCCCGGGCTCTTTCAGCGATGCCCGGCGCGCCGCAGGTTTCTCCTGTACCCTCCTCCGTCCGCGGCGCCCTGTCGGATCCTCACTGGCGCCGCGCGATGGAAGAGGAGTACGCGGCGCTCCTCGCCAACCAGACTTGGGATCTGGTGCCCCGTCCGCCTGGCTCCAACGTCGTCACCGGCAAGTGGATCTGGACTCACAAGCGGCGGGCTGATGGTACTCTTGAGCGGTACAAGGCTCGCTGGGTTCTCCGGGGTTTCACTCAGCGCCCTGGTGTCGACTACGACGAGACGTTCAGTCCGGTGGTCAAGCCAGCTACTGTCCGGACTGTTCTCTCACTGGCTCTCTCCCGCTCCTGGCCTGTGCATCAGCTCGACGTCAAGAACGCCTTCCTGCACGGCACTCTGACTGAGACTGTTTACTGCAGCCAGCCAGCGGGGTTTGTTGACTCTTCACGGCCTGATCTGGTTTGCCGGCTCAACAAGTCCCTTTATGGCCTCAAGCAGGCCCCTCGAGCTTGGTATTCGAGGTTTGCTGCCTACCTCCTGACGCGGGGCTTTGTGGAGGCCAAGTCCGATACTTCACTGTTCATTTATCACCATGGAGCTGAGACTGCTTATCTACTGCTCTATGTTGATGACATTGTCCTCACTGCCTCCAGTCCGTCCCTCCTACGGCGGATCATCACCTCGCTTCAGCAGGAGTTCGCTATGAAGGATCTGGGTGTGCTCCATCATTTTCTTGGGGTCACTGTTGAGCCTCGTCAGGCCGGCCTCTTTCTTCACCAGCGGCAGTATACTCTTGATATCCTGGAGCGAGCTGGGATGACTGACTGCAAGCCCTGCTCCACTCCAGTTGATACTCAGGCCAAGTTGTCAGAGGCCGCCGGCACTCCTGTGACAGATGCTACTGCATATCGGAGTCTGGCTGGGGCCCTTCAGTACCTCACCTTCACCAGGCCAGATATCACTTATGCAGTTCAGCAGATTTGCCTTCACATGCATGATCCCCGAGAGCCCCATCTCACTGCTCTGAAGCGCTTACTCCGTTACCTCCGGGGCACTGTGGACTACGGCCTCCTGCTTCACCGGTCTCCCTCCACTGAGCTTGTTGTCTACACCGACGCTGACTGGGCCGGGTGTCCGGACACTAGGCGCTCTACCTCCGGCTACGCCGTCTTTTTGGGCGGCAACCTGGTGTCCTGGTCGTCCAAGCGTCAGCCGGTGGTCTCCCGCTCCAGTGCCGAGGCGGAGTACCGCGCTGTCGCTAACGGCGTGGCTGAGGCATCCTGGCTTCGGCAGCTCCTTGTCGAGCTCCACACTCCTTCTTCTCGGAGCACTCTTGTCTACTGCGACAACGTCAGTGCGGTGTACCTCTCCACCAACCCTGTTCAGCACCAGCGGACCAAGCATGTGGAGATCGACCTTCACTTTGTCCGGGATCGGGTCGCCATCGGCGATGTTCGGGTCCTCCACGTCCCGACCACCTCTCAGTTTGCTGACATCTTCACCAAGGGCCTCTCGTCACCCGCCTTCACCGAGTTTCGCTCCAGCCTCAACATCACCTGTGGCTAGTTGCGTCTGTGGGGGGGCTTGTGTGTGTGCCTTTCTTTACTTGTCCAGTCTGCAACTCCGCTGCGTCGGTAGTTCAGACTGCGGGGGAGTGTTGGTGTACTGTGTGTATTAGGGCCCAATAGGCCCATGTAAGACATCTATATTGCTACCCTCTAGGGTTAGCCCATAAAGCATCTATTATCTCTCAATAATTTTCAACATAAATGGATTGCTCAAAACCCACCGCTGTGGATAATGCCTCAGCAGCTCTATCAACGTTTGCAAACTCTTCTTCAGCATGGATCCTTTTCACACGCCCCTTCCAAGATGACTCCATATCATTAAAGAACTCCCTTGGAATATATTCGAATGAGGTTATTGCCTGATCACTTTCAACACCTAAAGAAATCACTTCAGCTATTCGTTGTGAAATAAAGCTACATTCGTTCATCTGCAAAAGAGTAAACAGAAATGCTCCAGATCAATAATGAACGGAAGGGAAATTCAACAATACAAAATAAAATGAGGAATGGCAAAAATATCATCCATATACATCACACGTATATACATAAAGAATTAAAGATACAGAAAGGTTTACAGCAATCAAAGTGCCGCATCACATGTAATATCTAGACTTCCCAAAGAAACTTAAAAAGTTTTAAACAGCACTTACTAGCATATCAGCTTCAACATTCAAACCGGTAACCACAGAAGCAGGTACCAGCAATTTGTTCAGGATAGCAGAAAGCTCAGCATTTCTGCTCATGAGCATAATCTCGTCCACGACATTTTTTATTCTACAAAATTCAATGTGATTGACCTCTTTGGACTCAAGTAGCTTCACAAGCTGCAAAACCAGCATTGCTCAACTGGTATCAGGCAAATAAATGGTAAAGTACAACAAAATTAAGTAGGAAAAGGTGCTATCATGAATGTCGAAGGGTCATCATGAGATAGATTAAAATCCAGGATAGCATTGATAAGCACCAACTAACAGGAGATAATGAATTTTTCAAGTTGAAGGAATAAGAAGAAGGCACCATAGGATGTACACCCTAGAAGCTAACAAGATGCCAACAGACTGGAAAAGAAGGAAATATGTTCACCCATCTGATGATTCTAGGTTCTGTTTGGCATTGAGGTGATTATGATGATCTCAACTTGTTGGAACTGCTTCTTACAAGTGATTGGGTAACTGCTTTTCTTCTAATCTACGTTGCACATCGAGATGCTATTATGTTTCAAATTACACAAGTGTGAGAGAAACATCAGTTGAATAACATGATTTCTCTAAATTGAATTTGACTTGCATAATTGGCAAAATACCTTCAATACTACTTTGGTTATTCCCTCTGAATGCATGCCAGATCTCTCAGACAGTGGTGTACTCAATACATGAGATGTTGTGCACTATTAGTAAGTGGATATATTTATATGAAAACAAGGTGATCGTGCAAACTTCTATCCTAATAATCTATACATTATTGTTTCATTGATTAGCATGTGCTCTGTTGTTGGCTGCCTTCCAACTAGAGCACAAACAATATTGTCATATAATACCCAAAAAAAATGTCATATAAGACAAAGTATCACACGTGTTGCTTGGTTAGTGTATTTGCCTTTGGCATATGTAAATCAGCAAAAGCAAGCCCAATATAAGTAAACGGAGGGATTGTCTGATTTACAAAAGCTATATGAATGAATTTGAGGAAGTAGTGCTGCTAGATGGCCACTTTTGCTCTAGAAGATACAAAAGCTATATGAATTTGAGGAAGCTATAAGTAAATGGAGGGATTGCCTTGAACAACATTGGCTGGAGGTAGGAGATAGATGAGAAAGAGAGCACTTTGAACACTTGGTGCTGCTTGAACAGATCTGAGCTGCGGCTGCTCATCTACTCTTTATAGAGAAAAAGTCAATTGTATCCACCAACTACTTGTACCATCTAAGTGACAGGGCATACTACCCTCTACTCATGGCACTGCTGCCATATACATCAGCTAGTAGCTGACTACAGGGCATGGCCCAAAGTATGGAGCTCTACCTGCTCCCTTAACTTAAGCAAAAGCATGAGAGATGCAAGACTTGAGCAATTAAGTAACAGATTTCTATAAGAGGGGCGCTTTATGCTAGTCCATCAAATTTTGGTTGTTCTACTTAAGTTATTACATGAGGGTCTAAACTCAAAAAAAATCAAGTTCAATTCTCAAAAATTAAAGTACATCAGAGGCAAAATAATCCACATGATAAATGATGGGACAAGTGGGCATATTGTTCCAAGAATATAGAAAGTAACCTTTGCTGCTGATATGCAAGTAAATTCAGGAATGGAGCAAGTTATGCTGCCCATAAGCCTGCAAGCCTCTGCAACAAAGTTATAAATGGGTTATCATCTAGCACTGGAACTAACATTTCCATCAAATTCAGTAAAAGTTTCCAAGAACAAATCAGTAAATGTTTCTGGAAAACTGGGAAATGTAAAAAAAAAAATACTACACTGCCATTTTTCAAACCCCCAAGAAATAATGTTGAGAAATACCCAGACCAAAGATTCCAAAAACTGCATGACAGACAAATAGAAGCTCAGCTATGCACATTGTCTGCACAAGCACAAGTGTTGTTTTGAGTCATAATATTCAGATCAACAGAATGTAGTTAGCAGAGAGCTCAAAGATCAATCAATAATTAAGCTAGAATTATATGTAGAGCTTTTCCATTTGATCCCCTTTGTGAATCGTCTGTAAAATATTTAATACTAGTTAACACAAATTGTGGTTCTTTAGAAATCAAATATTTACATTATATTGCACAATGAGCTCAAAGTTCTGACTCTCAAGCCAGTAGCCAGGTATTCCACAAATTAATTACAGCTCTGAGGTGTAACAGACTTTACCTTGAACCGCTGCCGCGACATCAAATGATGGAGGATTAAGAAGAAGATCTCTAATATACCTGCATATAACAATAAAAGGTACATCTCAAGGATTAAAGCCAACCCACATAACCATTAAATTGCAAAAGGCATGCTGGTATCCCATATAAATCCACCCTTGTGCTATAATACAGTGCACAGTGTGATTCCATAGTTTGCGTAAAAGACTAGTTGCACATGACTATGTGTACCAATACTTAACTGATATCACACAGTAGTTGCTACTTTTAAATTTCAAAAGTAAAGTCCAGGCGTTATTGTAAATAGGAAACTGGAGTTGTAGCGGGAGACCCTAGAGTCAAAAGGTTTTAGACTCAGCAGAATTCAAACTGAATATATAAGATGTGACTTTGGCACTACTACACATGAGGAGGGAGATGTCAGTTTGGAAAGCCAAGTAGTGCCCAGGAAGGATACATTTCGATATTTGGGATCAATGCTACAACGAGATGGGGATATTGATGAGGATGTTAGTCATAGAATCAAAGCGGGGTCGATTTAGTGGCGCCAAGCATCAGGAATTTTATATGACAAGAGGGTACCATTGAAGCTAAAAAGGCAAGTTTCATAGGACGGCGATTAGACCTGCAATGTTGTATGGTGCAGAATGTTGGCCTACAAAAAGACAACATGTCCAGCAGGTAAGTGTTGCGGAAATGCGTATGTTGCGTTGGATTTGTGGTCATATGAGAAGGGATCGAGTCCGGAATGAGGGATATACGTGATAGGTTAGGGGTAGCACCAATTGAAGAAAAGCTTATCCAACACTGGCTGAGATGGTTTAGACATGTCCAGCGAAGGCCTTCAGAGGGACCAGTGTGTAGTGGAACCCTAAGGCGTGACAATAATGTGAAGAGAGGCAGAGGAAGACCAAAATTGACATGGGAAGAGGCAATAAAAGGAGATTTGAAGGGATGGAATAAACCTAAAGATTTAGCCTGGATAGGAGTGCTTGGAAAACAGCTATTCATGTGCTCGAACCCTGATTTGTGGCTCTTGTTGGATTTCAACTCTAGCCTACCCCAACTTGCTTGGGACTGAAAGGCTATGTTGTTGTTGTTGTTGTTGTTGTTGTTGTAAAGTCCAGGTGTTAAAGGACAACTTCTTTGGCAAGAAGTTCCAGCGCCGGCTGAAGAGTCCGGCCAGAGCAAAAGATACTAGTTAACTTAGTTTCATTAGATTTGGATTAGAGATATACCTGAGAGTTACTTAGGATTTGTTAAGGCCAGCTCATTATATAAGAGTCTCGGCAGAATAATTTGTAATTAAGCAAGAAGTAGAGGAATCAATCTCAGAGCCTTCCAACGTGAGGGCTACCTCGAGCTATATCTATTGCTACTATCTAGCCATATTCTAGTGAATTATCTCAATGACTAGCATGGAAACAAATCTTCTAATAATCAAGGTAGTTAATCTAACAAATAGCCACAATACATACATTGATGGAAGGCCGCCACAATTTGAAGGGAGCACCATTTTTAGCAAACTCGGTATTCCCTCAGTTGGTATGACTCCTACAGCACATGAAATCCAGAATATGATATGTCGACTTCAAAATACTCTCTGAAAATATCAGCTATATCAAAGGAAGCTGCAGCGTACCAATTTGAGTAGCAGTTCCAAGATAAAGAGGTTGAGGCCTGCCTTCCAGTGAGACGGTGACATTGCGAAAAACAGTTTTCTCATCAAGCCCATATATTTCCCGTACCTTGACAAATTAAATCCAGTTATAAGAACCAAAATAAAGAGCTCAATGAAATATATAGAATACTAGCAAGAGGCACGTTAAAAGCTCCATAAACTAAGCAAAACCATTGCAAGTTGCAACAAATGAAAATTTATGAGACCACAACATTATCAACAATCAGAATAATTTTAATTGAGATGCCAATGTTATATCTTTGTTAGGGCCAATTTGGGGTTTGGGAAGAACATTTCGGGATCCAAATTCTATGAACCAAAAGCAGAAACTCCTAAGCAATCCCCCTCTTCCACATAGACCATTCGAGGCTTTATATTCTTTTACTGCAGAACTTGTATAATGTTGATACTCTGGTCTTCAGGTCTTTAAGACCATCTGTATGGTTTTATTTACTATAGGGCCCTCACTTATGGTTCTCTTAAAAAGACAATAAGATACAGCCATGACAGACCTTACATAAAAGTTCCTCGATGGGTGAACCATCAAACCACTCAAAGGACTTCCCGCTGCACTCTCCCCACAAGAGCCCTCCTTCACCAAATTCCCCCCAGCGTGATGTCCCTACAAGCAAACGATAGAATATATTATAAACAGCAAAGTTCAAAACAGCCTCTGTTTGGATGCATATTGTAGTGCTAATAATACATATCAACTCTGCTTCCATAAATTACATTACTGTTCCTATATGCAGAGCCTCTTACGTCAGGCAGCAAAGTGATAACAACAAAATCTATTAAAATATTTCACTGCTAAATGCCTCAATACATGTAGAAAATGGTGTGGACACATAACTGCCTTTCAAAATGTGTTTAGAGAAACAAAGCTCCAAGCCAGACAACTGTGAAAAAAAGATGCTACTCAACGTTCCATATAGTATACGTTCTAAAGATTTTAATGAACGTGGGTCAAATGATTGCATCTGAAATTGAAAATAAGGCCATGATAACAGAATAAGTTAGAAGATTCTGATGTCAAGTTCCAAATAATGGATTCTAGGTCAAACAAAATAGAGAATATAAGAATGAAAAAAATCGCTCAACAATATAAATTCCAACCTGAAGAATTATTCCTCAAAGAAGTGTGAAGGTATAGATGGTGATAACGACATGTGCGAAGCTTAGTAACCACAGCCTCCTCTGTTAAGCCCTCCTCAGCTGAATAAGTTTTCATGGTCTCTAGAACTGATATCAAGCAATAGCCTTTTGCAGAGTGTGAAATCCCTGATGAATAAGAACACCATGATGTACTATCTCAAATCAGCACCCAGTGGCCTAATGGCATTGAGTAATTGACTAGGGAATTCAAAAGCCATGAACATAGAAATATTGACGCATTTTAAAACTTAAAACGTCGCACAATGCTTCCAGGAAGCAGGAACACAGTAGTGCATAATGATGCAAACATAAAAAGTTTGTAGCAACACATATATTACTCAACAATCAATATCAGCATAAGAAGTTATAACAAGTCGCTATACAGTCAATTCATATGGGAAAAAAAAACGAATTTCCCAACAAAAGAGATCAGCATTCTATATCAGACAATTGACTAGGCTTTTCACCACTCTAATTTCATGCATGATGTCGTCTACAAGCCAATAGTATACAGCAAAAAATTGGCTAACATTTCTATGAAGAAAGTGGCATGTTGACAATCAGCTACAGCAGAACTGAAGATCTGGAGTTACTGAATAGAAATATTCAAGCATAACTTACCAACTACAGGCATGGGATCAGGGAACTCTACATCATGATCTACTTCCGCAAGACCATACACATAAGGACTACCAGGATGGGCATGCCTGTAAAAAAAGAAAGAAAAACTTTAAGATAGTGAATTGAATAAAGTATCCACCCAGAGAGAATAGATGCAGTAAAAGTTCTTAATACACCAACTTGCCAGTAGCCCAGTGTTATTGTAAGAATGAATGCATTCAATGAGAACAAACACTACATCACCAAATTAGAAAATCAATACATCACCATGTAACATCAAGCATCTGACAAGTTATGATGAAACCATTTATGTGAGTACTGTAATCGTTTTGAGTTCAGGACCTAGACCTGACTAGTGCAATTCTAAGAAACAAATAATAGCAATCTATTTTGAGTACATGGCACAGGCGCATTGAAGCCTAGATATGAGGAGTGTTTAAGAAAGCTAATTGTTTCCACTTAAGGTAAGCCTGGTGGAGCCTAGATGTGACAGGTGCCATTGCAATATATTACCCATCCCTCCTCAAGCTTGGTTTATTTTTTGCCAAATGAGACATAAGAGTTGTGGGTGGATAAGGACTGCAGCGAAAGGAACAAATTAGTTCCTCGTATAGTCAGCAACAGCACAATGTCACCATCAATAAGCTAGGTACAGACAAAACAGTACTAAATTAACATTGTGAAACAGTAATTCTCAAAATAATAAAATATCACTCATTCCCCCAGAATACAATAAAACGTTGTGCACAACTTCTACATTATATTACATAGTTCTGCAATTACCCAGAAATAAATCGACCTTTCCGGGCACGGGCTTGAACTGGGCCTTGGATTTCCTCAACTATGCACTGCAAGATAAAATTAACAGATAAAATAACTACGAATTTCACTAGAAAATAATTTGTATCAGGATGCTGACTGGTAAAATGATATTACATATGTCAATAGTAATAGACAAAATCAAAATTTCAAATCTGCACTTTCACTACATAGTTATGGATTGAACTGTATGATTTGGTACTGCTCATAACTGAATGGATTTGTAAGCATAATGGCAGAAATATTTGAGCAGTGTCACCCATGGGGCGACAGAGTCATATCCACATGAGGGGATGCAATGAGTGGGAAAAAGACACAAGACACGGCATCATGAGGGCACCTAGTCGCCAGAAGCCCAGAACAATCAAGTAATTGCATCCTGACTGCCGTATAAAACCCAACACGATTACAACTCCAAATAATCTTGCTACAGCTCCTGCAGGTTGTGGTGTACTTATTTTATGGGTTGTTGGAAGTTGGAACAGGCATTTTAGGCTTTCAGAACTCATAGTTATGTTTACATTCAGATACCACAAATGTATTCTGTCAGGCAAATGGAAATGACTTCAAAATCTTACCACAGAATAACCACATCGAGTCAAATCATCCAATGTCTGCCGTAAATTCTGCAAAAGAACTTGATCATTATGCTCAACAAAACATTAAGCTATGAATCGATGAAACATGATCATTATGCATCCATTTCACATGTTAGGTGTAGCTGGTGTATTCGGCGGTTCCCTATTCAGTGCTATGCATGGTTCCTTGGTAACCTATAGTTTGATCAGGGAAACCACTGAAAATGAGTCTGCTAATGAGGGTTACAAATTTGGTCAAGAAGAAGGGATTTATAACATTGTGGCTGCTCATGGTTATTTTGGTCGATTAATCTTCCAATATGCTAGTTTCAACAACTCTTGTTCTTTACACTTCTTCTTGGCTGCTTGGCCTGTAGTAGGGATCTGGTTCACTGCTTTAGGTATTAGTACTATGGCATTCAACCTAAATGGTTTCAATTTCAACCAATCTGTAGTTGATAGTCAAGGTCGCGTTATTAATACTTGGGCTGATATCACCAACCGTGCTAATCTTGGTATGGAAGTAATGCACGAACGTAATGCTCACAACTTCCCTCTAGACCTAGCTGGTCTTGAAGTTCCATCTCTTAATGGATAAGGTTTTTCTACTAACATATAGGAATTTTTGAAGGAAGGAAAGCCAGAAATACCCAATATCTTGTTCCAACAGGATATTGGGTATTTCTTTGTTTATTCTGAATCTTTCTATTCTGAATTCAGTTAACGACGAGATTTAGTGTCCTTTCTTGCACTTTCATAACTCGTGAAATGCCGAGTAGGCACGAATTCCCCCAATTTGCGACCTACCATAGGATTTGTTATGTAAATAGGTATATGTTCCTTTCCATTATGAATCGCGATTGTATGGCCAACCATTGCGGGCAGAATGCTAGATGCCCGGGACCACGTTACTATAATTTCTTTCTCCTCCTTCATATTAACCTTTTCGATTTTTGCCAATAAATGACGAGCTACAAAAGGATTCGTTTTTTTCGTGTCACAGCTGATTACTCCTTTTCTTCATTTTAAAGAGTGGCATCCTATGTCCACTATCTCGATCGAGGTATGGAGGTCAGAATAAATAGAATAATGATGAATGGAAAAAAGAGAAAATCCTTTAGCTGGATAAGGGGCGGATGTCGCCAAGTGGATCAAGGCAGTGGATTGTGAATCCACCATGCGCAGGTTCAATTCCTGTCGTTCGCCCATCACATTATTGCAAATTCCAAAAATGCAATTTTCCATATTCCTAGTTACGTATTTACTTACGGCGACAAAGAATAAAACTATCACTATATTTTTTTCCTTTTCCTAGTTCTTCTTCCAAGCGCAGGATAACCCCAAGGGGTTGTGGGTTTTTTTCTACCAATGGGGGCTTTCCCTTCACCGCCCCCATGGGGGTGGTCCACAAGGTTCATAACTACCCCTCTTACTACGGGGCGTTTACCTAGCCAACACTTAGATCCGGCTCTACCCAAACTTTTTTGGTTCACCCCAACATTACCCACATGTCCGACTGTTGCTAAGCAGTTTTGGGATACCAAACGGACCTCCCCAGATTGTAATCTTAAAGTGGCCAATTTACCCTCTTTTGCAATCAGTTTCGCTACAGCACCTGCTGCTCTAGCTAATTGCCCACCACTTCCATGTGTGATTTCTATGTTATGTATGGCCGTGCCTAAGGGCATATCGGTTGAAGTAGATTCTTCTTTTTTCTCAAAAAACCCCTTCCCAAACTGTACAAGCTTCTTCCAAAGCATACGGCTTTCTAGATGTATATGACGATCTCTAGACAGAAATCGCAGTCTAGTAGATATGCTTATTACCCTTATTACCGTAGAAAATTGCAGATAAATGAGACTTGAGTAAGGAAATTTAAGTTTCAAAGCTTATCATGTTTAAATGGCAAAAAAAAAGTAAAGTACAGGCAATATGCAAAAATATTGATGTATTAGAAGTAAACCTTATATCCTAAATGAAAAGGTTACAGTTGTAGTTATCAAATAATTTGACATGCAGATTATGTCACATGAGGTATAGATAGGTTACCAAAATCTGAATATGCTAGAAATGTTAAGGTTTGATATTCTCCAGTTACTTCTTGATATTTCTCTACATTCCAACCCGTTGATGATTCTCTAAGAACTTTGGTTAGCAAATCAAAATTGCATAGCAGAAATAATGTTATATAATAGCATACCATGACTGGACACCCAGCTTTTGGAATACTATCAGAACGCAAGCCACCAAAAGGATTTAAGCCTGCATGCTCTACGAGAATGCAGGCATCAAAACCAATAGCTTCATAGAAATCTCCTACCTGAGTAACAAAATCATCAAATATGTTAAATTCTTATTATTTTCAAGTCAGTATTGTCGGGGCAATTCATAGCATGAAAGATAAAAGGTCACTGTACTTAAATGAATTTCCCTACTTGGATCGGAGAGAATAAATGAATGACAACAGAGAGAAATATAATATGTCTGAATGCTATCCTGACATATTATCTCTGAAAGATGTCTGACTATGAACCATGCCGGCTTTGACAGCATTAAGATTTTATTTTTCCTTTGACTAGAAACTTATGGAATACCGAATTTTTATTCAATTCAAAATTGTCAAAAACATAAAACTTAGTGGAACATTAGATAGTAGCATACTCTGCAAAGTAGAACCTCACGAGGAAACTTCGATTTAAATTGCAAAATTTCCATGTTCAGTGTTCCATCTTTCAAGCTGAGAAATTGTACCAGTATTGTGTCAGTGATAACATCATGTTAACCTTTCCAGAAAAGAAAGGAAATGGGCATAATTATGGTAAGCATGCATAAAGCATATGCTTCACCTTCCATTTCTTAAAGTTGTATCCAACCCTAATATATTTGAATACACAAGCCTCTGAGTCAATTGCACAGATGACGGTTTTCTGCACCTCTCCATTTTCTGAAAACATCAAATAGTAGAGCAACAATAAATAACAGAAGCATCAGACTTGGTACATGGGTAGAGATATCAGCTGTTTGCAAGAACCTCTTTCCACCACAGGATATGTGAAAGCATGCCTTCGTCACAATATTCTCCCTGTTTGTTAGCTTTCCTAGATGCCATTGAAATGCCTCGTGAGACCTTCCTGGGTTTGGACCAAGTCCTCCGGTTGAATAGCCTGGAGCAAAAGGGTCATCAAGATTATGGAAGCAATGTGACGGGCCACAGAGCAATACTTAATCTTAATTGATGAGGTACATTGGGCAACAATTTGCCACCAATCAAGTCATATCACACATCTGTGCTTATACCAAACTGAATTGCACGTTCCTTCTTATACCTACAAGAATACTGCAAATACAATGCAAACTATATGCCAACAATCCAAACGTGTACATGGTTACTCTCTATGCCAACGATCCAAACGTGGACATGGCTACTCTCGTATGCATTTTGTAGCTAGTATAGGTGTACATATTTGTTCAGAGTTTCAGGGCGCTCCAATCAGACAGTACTCAATTTAGTTCTCGATTTACCAAGGGATTCAAATATATAGCGATTCGCTCAAAACATCAACAAAGCCGCTAAAAAACTCACTGCACTGGCCGCACTCTAAATCCACACGAGTGCCGTCGGATTGCGGGTTTCATGCTCCACGTTGAAAAAAGGAACAGAAAAAAAATCCCATCACGGCAAAAAAAAAAGTCGACAGAACGAGACAGAAACGCGTCCAACTCCAATGCTCCGGAGGTGGGGATGGAAGGAAGCTCACAGCATGGGGAGTGGGGAGCTGCGCGGGCGGTGCCGCCGGAGGATGGAGTCGGCGAGGGGGAGCCACCGCGGCGTGGCGGCCACGAGCGAGCTCACGAGCACCCGCTGCATGGCGCCGCCGCGCTGCGGGAAGAACGGCGGTGTGCAAGGGCTTCGCGGCGCTGGTATCCGCGCCGGCGTCGCGTCCCCGCCGGAATGGGAGGCGGCGGGGGAGGAGTAAGTGGAGGCCCGGAGACGCGGGCGGACCGGAGGGGAGAGGTGGGGTTTTGGGGTTGTGTCGGGGCGCGGGCGGCAGTGAAGGAGGCAGAGGTCGGGGAGAGGTTCCCGTCGCACACGTTTCTCGTGGTAGTGCGCACGCTTCCCGTAGCGGTTGCTCTGGTGGGCCCGTTGGTGTCACGGGCTCACGGTCCCTGGGCCCTCGCGCTGGCAGGCCCAGCGAACGGTTTGTGTTCTCAGTTCTGACTTCCGAAAACTTGTGCTTGTTTCTTACCTTCTTTTCCAACGAGCATCGTTGAAATCTATTGGAATACCTCGTTATTAACATACTCCAACCAAATAGTATTTCTTCCTTTTTTAAATATGATGTTTAACATAAGCTATTTTTTAAAATGAACTAGCTAGCTTGTTCTAAACCTCCTGTCTAAGTAAAAACATGCGAGAAATGAAGTGGCGTTGAATCATTCATAGAATCAGCGCAAGTTGGTTGCCTGGTTGTGATCGAAATTAGAATAGGATGATCCATTATCAACACAAACACTCCTCAAAAGCCATCTCTCGACCTTTTTAAAAAAAAAAATACCAAGCACCGAGTAATCTAATAAAAGAACACATATAGTTGAGTACTCTGAACTCCCGTCTATAAATGAAACGAAATGGGCTCGTGCATTCTGATTTACCATACATGGGCTATACACCTGATGTCTGTCTTTAATTGACGTGTGCTGCTATACTAAATTACTAATACGTCTCAGTTTCAACTCTCATGAACAAGTAAAGCATCCTTGTAAGCACTGGTCACATCTAGCTAAACATGCCTCAGCAAAACAGGGGGCTTCTTGCAGTGTTGGCCTAGAGCACCCTGCCGTCCATCCCGTCGAGAAGACCCGACCACATCCCTTTCACCGGCGGCAGCTGCGCCACGAACGCTTGCCACGGCGGGTAACCCACGCCGCTGCCGCGGACGCGCCCGTCCATCCGGAGCGAGAGGTACCTGCAACACAGCGTGGACATCCAGGGTAAGAGAACAAGTCGATCCAACCTGACAAGGCTGAAATCTTCAGAAAAACGTTGAGAGATCAGAGGCGAGTCTCGAGGTGCTCACACGGGGGAATCAGGTGGCACGCCGGCGAGTTTCTTCTGATCGTCCAACCACCTGCAATCATCAGGCACAAGAAGCTGAAATCAACGCGAGACCACCAAACAAGGTTGTGATTTGTGAACATGTCAGCGTGTTTCGTACTGCGCCCATTCGGTGGTGTACACCGGCGTGAGCTGCCAGAGCCTCTTGCTCCTCCTGGCAAGTTCGTCACCGACGCCATCCTCGTCGCCGCCCCCGTCGATCCGCAGCTCGGGCGTGTTCCCGTCCGTGGCGAAGGGCACCGCCAGCACGGCCCGCTCCGCGAGCTCCCTCAGGAGCGGCTGGCTCCGCCGGAACGACTCGGCGACGAACTCCCCGGGCCCCGCCACGATGACAAGCCGCGCGGTGCCGCGCAGCTCGCCGAGCGCGAACGGCCTGGCGACGTCGCCGGCGCCGGCGCGGAGCTTGAGCCTGGATAGGCGCTCCTCCCGCGCGAGCCTGGCCACCTGCGCGTCCTTGGCCCTGCTCTCGCGCGAGTAGAGGAAGGCGAAGAGCGAGACGGCCGCGACGTCGATGCCCAGGCCCTTGAGCGTGTCGGCGGCGCCGGCGGCCCTCGCGGGGTCGGACAACGCCGGGAGGAGCCGCGTGAGCGCGATGAGGCCGCCCAGCGCGCCGCTGGCCATGAACGCGAGGTAGAAGAACATCCGCACCGACCGGAACGGGGACAGCACCTCACTCCGTATCTTCGCCATGGAACTGCGACACACTGGACGGTGAGGACCCCACGGACTCCAGAGCGCCAGGAAATTTTAGGCACACTGAGCGGGAACAAGCAGAAGGCGGCGGCGGCTACCTTACCTCGCTGCTGTCCGGAGTGGTGGGGGGAGGAGGGGAGGGCTTGTTCGCAGCGGAGCACCGGATGCCGGCGCGGCATGCTCTGTTGCAGGAGACCGATGGCTTGCGAGACACTGGCAGCGAGAAGTGGAGCGAGGCGCCGATGGCAGCGCATGGGACGGAGACGGAGGTGGGGGGAGGAGACCGGAGGGTCGCCGCCATCTCGGGACGGGAGGCTTGCGTGTGCGTGCAGAGTGCAGACCATAGCGTCTGGTCCGCATCTTCTAACCGCTACTACTTGGCTTGTGGCGGCAGTCGCAACAGCGAGGACGAGCCTGGGCCTTACGCGGCCGCATCCACTCTTGTGCACCTTCGCTGCTTCCTCCGTTTCAAATTTTTGGTATTTCTTCTCCGTTCGTAGGTCGTTTTGGTCTTTATACGATTTGAAACGGAGAGGAAGTATAGTGTATACCATGGCTGTAGACCTGCAGAGTCGTGCCCGATTGACAGCCCTGCTTCAACGGCCGCCAGGTGCACAAGCCACAAGCACATGCCTACATGAGTGAGACTGAAATCCAAGTACTAACAAGCCCAGAATCAACTAATCGCCTTGATTCCAGTCTAAAAAATCGATTCACATCATCCCACAACCCAAATTATGCCTCCAGAGACTCTAAAGGGTAACCTATGCAGAGTTCAGCAACAATAGTGGTAACACCGAAACCATTGTAAGCCATTACTGTAAAGAATAATTCAACAGATCATCATTAGAACTCCTTCCACTCTTACAGGCAAACAATAACATCAAGAAACGATAACAATCAAGTTGACAGCTGAGAATTCACAACAAATGTTTCACAACTACTGATCAGCAAACCGTCATTTAGCCAAGGAAAATGGGCCAAAAAATCACTTTCGCAACTGTTCTCCACGAAGCTACACTTTCCTTTCTTTGTACAGTGTATGTACCAAGTAGTACAAATGAAGCCCACACTCATAAACACTCTCCACAAGCTACCAAATTAAAAAAAGGAAAAAAGAATAAACAGGCCATACATAATCACACCGGGCAAAAACCAGGAGCTCCCGACAGAAGGGAGGCGCTTGTTTTATACTATACACATACAGACAAATGACAAGAAAAACACCCTACCGAAGAAATGCTCATATAGACCACAAATAATAACAAATGTTACATCTCATTGGTTAGAATCGATCGGTTTGCCAGACCTCGCCTGTGAAATCCGGTTAGCGTAGATGGTTACTAGGCGCAGCTGCGTGCTGCTAAGCCCTTCCAAGTATGGAGCGAATGCTTTCCCAAGCATGATGTAGATATCCACCAGACAGAACACAACAGTCTAGAGTGAAAAGAAAATATTTCAAATGATCAGAAATGAATGGAAGTGAATTAAACAGATTTGTTGAATCAAGGCAGATGAAAAGGTCGGTAAGCAATTGAAAGGTCATGTGCAGAATAAGCAAGAGGTCATAGCATCTTATCTACCGCCCTGATGGTACCCACCTTTCGGACATCTGGACTTTGGTTGTTAAAAGCATCAAACAGTGCTGGCAAAAATGTTGGCAATTGATCGATCAATTCCTCTTGGGAAAGGCGCCCAACAAGCTGCACAATTGTCACAAGTCAAAAAAGTTTGTACAAGCCAGAGCAACCCTTAACAATAACAAAAGTAATTTTAAGTAAGTTTGAAACATGTTATTCCTTCCATGGGACTTATTTCAAATCAACACGATTTTTTTCACACTATTAGTCCATTTACCTCCAACCAGTACAAGTGACAATCTTCAATGTCACATATACTAAAATTAACACCAAATGGCTAAAGCTTGAAGCTCAAAAGCGAAGAATATAAAGGGGGTTGGGGAACTGGAAAGAAAACATTGGCACAAGCAACTAGGGTCACTTAAATGAAATAAGCCCAATATTGTTTTTTTATGAAGCAAAGATAGCTGGTAGGACAGTGTCAAGTCCATCTAAAACAAAGCAATATAATGACCTCAAATCCAGAACTGAGATTGAATACACTATCACATGATGCTCTTTGCACAATTCGAAGATGTAACAGACACATAGGCACTTCTTTCATTAAATCACAATGAAGTTTATGTTATGCCATTAAAATTTGTGGCAATAATCAGATCAGACAGCAATACCAACTACATACATGAGAAATGAGATACCTTTGTCAAACAGTTGATACACACGACAAGTATCTTCTCATCATCACTGACCAATAGAGGTACTATAACCTGCATTAGAACCAAAGACCATCAAATTCAAAGTATAGTAAATTGCATTCAGTAGAAAGGGAAGCAACTATAATACATAAGATCAAATATTCATACGTACAGTAAGACATCTGAATGGATCATATTTTGCCAACAGAACATTTAAGCATTGGTTTGCCTCATTTGAAATCTGCACAGCAACAAAGAAATTTTAACAAGAACAATCAAGTCTGCAAAAATATAACGCTTAAAATGAAGGTAATACCTTAGCCATAGCATCTTTGGTCACATGCAGGAGTTTTTCGAGAACAATCTCTACAGAGTCTTCAATTGCGTCTTTCTGGCAGAAATATATGTTAGTAAGTAAAAAAAAGGAGAGTCAGCCAACTACCTAATCATGTTCATGTTCACAAAAATGTGAATACCAGACCTGGTTGTTGAGCATCTCAGCAATTAAGGATAGAGCAAGCTCCCTCGTGGATGAATCAGAGTCATCCAACACCTCAAGCACAGTCGTTAAGATTTGATTGAAGTACTGTTGCAAGATTGAAAGGCTGGCATTAGAACGCAAATAATAGATTGAGACCAGCATCTGTAATTTAAAATGTCCAGTAGTCATTAAACACTGAGCGCACTAGACAAATAGAAAAAGAAAAAATAATAATATGAGAAAGGGAGGGAGCTAAATTCTTTCAAGGACTTTAGTTTCTAGGTTCAAACTCTCAGTAGTCATCGCTCATTTGCCTAGCTCGTGGCGACTTATGGTTGAGGTCCAATAGGGAGCATGAGGAGTCTGCAAACCTCCGACAAGGTCCACAGCAGCTGGACAAGCTGCTGAGATCCAGTGACGCAAGAACAGCCACTCATGAACCAACGAATGAAGTTTCAACCTCAACTATCAGATGCTATAGCACCATGATATGAGTGCAGATATGAGGCATTCTGGAATAGCATAGAAGTGCGGTCCACCTAAATCCCTTTTCACATTTAATTCAAGCAACATCCAATGAACCTAGAGCACCAATTTGAGTAGGAAGAACTTTTCAGATGGGCAAAAATACAGTTCACCAGTTTCCATATTACTAAATTTTCTCTTCTTATTCTCTACCACCATCCCTAAAAGGCATTCCAATCAACACTAAGCAATGGCAAACTAATTAATCTGCAAGCCACGTCTCAAGCATTGCTGAGCTATCTGTTGCTAGATACAAAGAAGGAAGCAGGCTCAAGCCTCAAGCTATATGTAGGTTCATTTATTTCTGTTTGAAGAAAAGGGTGTCTTCGGACAACAGACCAAACTCCATTAACAAACAAGCAATGGGAGCACTAAAAAGTTGGTTTGTACATGAGAATCAGATCAAAGGGTGGTATAAATACAAACCAAATATGTTCACCTGAGACAAACTTTTTATTACAATTTCATGATTTGTAATGGCATATCTCCAAACCATGACAATTGTAATGTCATATATCCAATTAACCCAAAAAAAATGTTTTCGACAAAAAACTAAGTTTCAGAACTAAACACATTTTTAGATATCTAAGCTACGTGCAAACTGTTGAAAATATTTATAGATTCCATCATATTTACCAGGATGGCAGGATCTTCCCCTACTATTCTCAAAAAGAAGATTAAAAGGTTTCATTTTGGAATTAGAGTAGCGGCCTAGGAGAACAAACAAACTGAGAAACTAAGAGGAAAGAAGTGTGGTTAACATAAGGAAAATTTGTAAGATAATCATCAGGTTGCCAACCTTTGCCCAAATGGAGCTGTTGTTATCGAGGGAAGCATCAACCAACTGTTGCAACGCTTCCCGCTTTTCCGAGCTTGAAACTTCAGTATCATTGCTTATCTATAAAGTTGAGACTCATAAGTTACAAAAGGTACGAAGAGAAACACTGTCGCAGGTCAGGGCAGACTGTCAGTAAAAGTATTTTCCATTAGTACCTGATGAAGAACCTGTGGTATGCTCAGACCGTTGTCAGTGTGCAGGCTAGTCTTTATAGAACTAAGACTCACAATCATATCTCCCTCTTGAACACTTTCTTCAGTTGTCGAAACAACAGCATTATGACTATCAGAAGTAAGAAACCGGCTGAAATCTAACCGAGGAGTACTGCTAACAGCTTCGCCATCTAAGGAGGCATCAGTTTTTTCAGGGTAGTTTGTCCAAGAGCGAGCAGCTTCCACAACTGAGCTACTGTTATTCTTTCTCTCTGCACTCCTAGTTAAATGAACTTCAGTTCCCGTGGATGGCTCCAAGCTTTGAATAGCATGATCCATGCTCATATCAGAAGTTGTTCGACCTATAGAGACATTATGCGGTGTTGATTCTTGCATTGTACTGATTTTCTTTCCCCCTTCAGCATCAAGGGAACTAGAAGAATATCGCCCAAAAAGATAACCCTTCTTGGATGAGAGTGCATAGCCATCCTCCGAAGAAGTTCCAAAATCTGCCTGGTCATAAGATTTGGGGCGTGGACGCTCTTTCTTGCTCTGCAAGTAGTTCACCAGATCAACCTCAATACGAGGAGTTTTGATCTTCAGGGCTCGCCTCAAAAGGTTTTGATCTTCAACTGATAAACTGAGAATAAAATTTAGCACTGCTGTTGAATCAAAGTGAGAATAAACAGCTATGATACCAGAAATAGATGCTTCCTTCAATTTTGCATTCTTTTCATTTACTAAAGGTGCCAATTTTGAAAGCCATAGTTTGAGGAAGCCACTGTTACTATAACCATCAGAATCTACAGTGTACTTGCTGAATGATTTATTTGCAAACTCAAGAACAGCTAATTTTGCCTTTGGAGATCTCTGTTCATCTAATGAGCGTACTAGCGCAGGTAGCAACATATCAATAGCATAGGTCCGACCAACAATATCCAATGTTGAGGAGCATGGTTTTTTCACCAATTCTTTTGGATCAATAAGCCGTGAAAACACATATGGCAAAATCCGCTCGACATAACTTTCAAATGGCTTCTTGCAAGCTGGGATAAGCTCTGCAAGTGTAGTGAAAGCTGCCTGTGCAACCTTATGATGAGGATCATCCAAATGACGGAAGAACAGCTTCATGACCTTCTCAAAATTTTGAGTGATTTCTTGAATACCTTTCTGGCCTTGTTTCAATAAATTCCGAATAAAATCAAAAGCTGAAACTCTTGCTACCCAGTCAGAACTAGGGCTGAGACCCTCAGAAAGTGCATCATTTAGAGAAGCCAGAGAATCTGTATAGCCAGACACGTCACCCGATGTTACATGGCTATCATCAAAGCTGTGTCTGCCACTTGCAGAAGCCCTTGACATTACTTGCTTCCTTAGAAGAGGTCTCTGGAAATTTGGGACATGGTTATTATGTGAATCTCTGTGGACGGCATCCCTATAAGGCATATCAACATAGTTTTTCTCCATGTGCATTTGAGGGATTCGCCTAGTTGAACGAATATCATAACTCTCATCCATGCGGGCTCCTTCTTGAAGCCTCTCCGTAGATCTTCTTGAGTAAGGCATTGACAAGCCAGACATGGACTCAGACGACATATTACTCAAATATGGTGATCTTGATCGCTCTTTGGGGGCGAACTGTGTTGTCATTGTATCCAATAAGCGGGAACCTCCATTTCGTGAACTAGCAGCTGTGATGGAAGGAAGGGATGAATCCAGCAGTGCTGAGTTCTGCAATGACAAAACATTTGATGCTGGCGCTGCAAGTGGCACAGGAGGATCACGAGATGATGGAGGATCAACTCCTGCACTAGGATTAAAAGTAAATAAGAAACTGAAATTTCTATAGTATCACTGGAAAAATAGAACTGGTCAAATTGTTCAGCAATGCATAAAAAAAATGGTCCCTGTGTTTTTTTCCCATTTTTGGCAAGGCACGTTATTCTCATTTTGGTGCATATTTATTTATGGTTTTCCTTGTTTGCCTTATTTATCACACTTTGTCCCTACACATACACAAGAAATGTTCACATTAACTATTCTTTCTCCTAATTGCAACACATTAAAATAGGGCACATAGTCATTTTATCTCAAGTCTTGGTTTCATAAACCCCTCCCTTCGCTAACCCACGTACATACTGAGAATAATGAGAGTATAACATCAAAAGAAAAATTCTTAATAGCAATTTACGACTAAGCACTTTAAACATACCAAGATCCAAGCTTGTTGAGCGTGCAGCAGAGAAATTTTGCCCTGATATATTGGCACCTTTCAACAAACTTTCAATGGCAGAAACTTTTTCTTTGCTGGAGTTAAGCACACTCTCTAGGCTTCTTTCAGAACTTCTGCCAATCGTCTTTGACTGTGATAACCGAAGACTGTTTGATGAAAAAGATGAATCTGAAGATATAGCTGCGCTCTTGTCCATTGCAACAATAGCTGAAGTGCCATATCCAGGTACATGTGTACCACTTGCATGAGATGGAGCACGAGAAGGCTGCACAACCCTATCACGCAACGAAGGAGAAGCATACCTTTTGTGCACACCACCATCTTCATCATTTATTACCTGCATTTTTCTCCAATTAAAGAATGCAATGCAAGATATAGTAAGTAGTTGGTTGGTCCGAGAAAGCCCTGACTGAATGATGAGCATGTGTTTCTCTGGAATAGGAATCTAAGAGGAGAAAGAAAACAGAATCAAGAACAGAATGGCATACCCTCTGTATCGCAGGATCGAATGACATAAAAAGACGGCGTGAACGCTCAGGCCACGTCTTTGCAAACATTCTATAGCAAGTCCTTGCAGTTGCGCGAACCTAGAGTTGAGAAAACACCATGAAACACAAAAAAAATCCAAAATAAAGTACAAACTAAATCAATGATCCCAAGGAATGTGTACTTTCTCACCAAGACCAGTAGTAAAGAGAACAAAATAAGTTTTTTATTGAGCAATTACATAATTAATCAATAAGAGGGCACATTCCTTAACTATATAAAGTATGGACATGGAACAGGGAACTGCCTTTAACCACACTGTTCTCCACAAAACCTTTCCTTTTCCTTTCTTGTGACATGAAAGGCCAGCATGGCCATTGGCCAGTCTGGTAAAACAGGACAGAAGGAATCACATTCACAGGTATGTGGGCATGCATGAATGCAAATATTAATTTTAACCAGGTTTTGAGCATCAGATCACTATGTTTACTTCACATTGTGAACAGAAACTAGCATGTATTGTTTGTTGCTGTTCCAAGCAAATTAAATTATCTTTTAGTGGAATTCGTAAGCAATCTGTGGGTAGAGTGCAAACCAGGACACAGTAGAAAGAGAGATCAGTTTTTTTATATAAATGGTTTATTTCAGTACAAAAATGAGCATGCCATGGTATGCAACAAAGTGCAAAAAATTGATCCTACCTCACTCATCGCGTCTGCTACACAGCATTTTATCATATCCTCATATAAATCAGCCGAACGTTGTATCTCTGGGGCATCAGCCCAATACTCAAGTACCAGAAGTGCATACTCACAGCACCTGGAATAGTGAGAAGTAAACTTTGAAAACCTTGCAGGAAAATAGCCAATGCACAATTTGAAAACAGCCAAACATGTGTACCTTGCACGGAGGATTGCGCTTCGGTCATTCTTTGCAGTGTCAACTATGCGAGGAAGAATCCTTGCAACCTTGCAATTTCGCAGAATCTGCAAAATATTCCATGTTAGCAAAGAGGTGAACATAAATGCCATCCCTTAAGTACAAACATATCAAAAAACAAAAACATAACTCACAGTTTTAATACATGTGTCTGCAGATTCAGCGATTACAAGCACAGTTATGACAACAAGCTTAAAAAGCATCTGAAAAAAATCATAAACATGTTAGGTTTGTTTCAAAAGGTATATGGGAGGATAGAAAATTAGGCATGCAATTACCGGGATAAATATTTCGGCACATGGCTCAAAATCACCAAGGAGTTCTTTGGACAGTATATTAAGAAGATGGCATGCCTGGGTATAAAAACAAGAGAGTGACGAAGTTTTCAACTTGAAAAAAAAACATAATGTCAAGTATTCAATTCATCTTGTGTAACAGAAAAGGAAAAGTAACATATTTTTAAGAAAAACTCTTCACAAAATGAAAGAAGGATAAACAGTAAACAACAATACCTGTTTTACAATGCTAGAACGTCGATCAGACAGCTGCGTGGACAATGGAGGAACCAGTTGCTTCAAGAGCATAAGAAACGAGGGATAATCAATTGCACCTGACGAAATCACAACACAGAAAGAGAAAACTTGAATTTTTTAGAAAAAAAATTAAGGCATGCAAGATCGAATTAGTAAAGGTAGAGTGTAGCTCTCATTGATGAAGATTCAGGAGTGACAAATTCCCATGGCTTCATCATGAGTCATAATTGAACGGTGGTAAAAAAAATTTCCAATTTTGATTAAAAAATGGCATCCTCTTACAGGGAACTCCAATTAAATCCTCCAAACTGCAATGTTCACTATTGAGTATGAATAGATCTTTTCTTCCCCATACTACAAAAAGGACGTTTACCATCCCATTGATTCTAAATATGGAATCCCTATATATTTCACTTTGATGCTCATTTCAAAAACTTAAAATAAATCAGGAAAGACACATAGTTTTAAAGAAATAAGGAAAATAACACTGTGTTTTTTCCATTCTAGCCTGCTTAGCAATGAGACTTCCTTTTCTGGCCATATAAATGTTTTAAACTTTGCAGCCAAGACATACTGCAAAATATGATCTGTAGAAATACTAATGGGCTAGTAAAAAAAGCATACAGTGTTATTTTGGAAAAAGGATATGGATGCAGAAAATCAACCTCCATAAACGAGGGCTTCAATCCTTTGCATGGCAGCAATACGTAAAGACCAATCCTTTTCTGGAACAAGGGTAGCTGCAATCTTCTCAAACTCCCGAAGTAATTCTTTCTCAGAATGAACTTTTACTGGTTCCACTGCTTTTTCTGTTATATCAGTGTCACCTATAAATGACACAAGAAACTGCACATGAGAAAAACTTGCCAACCAGGACTTGACATGCAAATTGTAACAGATCTAGATTAACCAGAAAACATTAAATATCTTGTCACAGGATGCACACACCATAAAGTCTCAGGAAACACAGCCCAACTGAAGGACAAATTAACAATCTACAATATGTTATGGGGACAAAATTATTGAAACAAAATATCACAATGTGAACACAGTAGCCTTTTTGGATTTTTTTTTCCAGACGTGTTTTATACACATCATCAACATTCAACTAGAGTACTGCTAGGTCATGTCAATTGTCAACAATTTCAGACCAGTGTTCCCGAACAAGCCAACTATACAAGTAAACGGGTTGCAGATAAGGCTGAATAATAGGGCCAGTTGCTCAGATAAGTTGTATAATCACTGCTAGGTGCGTAACTGAGTGAACGAACGTACCTACTTTTAGAACATTGACAAAGACGAATCTATATGGTTTTAAAACTCACCACTCATAATATCTCCAAACAATTTAACTATATCCCGTTCAAACTTGTTTAATATCAGTACCAAATTATATTTGTAACTGAAGAACTGAAATTCAGTTCTATTGACGAAATTCAGAACCACTAGTACAGGGTATACACCACAACGTTGCCTGTCTGCCTGGTCCTCCTAGGAAAAAAGTTAGTCTTTTCTTGGCTGACTACGTCCTATAATCATGACACGCTGAAAGCATTTGGGGCATGAAATCCCCACGAGGATGCAGCAAGAGAAAGAAAGGCATGAACCAACTATGTCTAAGCTTGCACTCAGTCCAGCGAAACTACATTCAAATCCTCATGTGGAAAGTACAAAATTACCTCCAAATAGTGTACTTTCCCTTGGTAAGCTTTTTGTCCTTGGGCTGCCTCTTTTCGGATTAGCACTAACAGATCTAGACTCTGCTGCCTTATACTGCATTGCAGTATCAGATGATCGAACCTTTGGTTCTATTCTCTCCAACCTAGAATTTATTTCTTTTACCTGCAAGCACCAAACAATACAATTTAGGGTAATCAAGCTCTGCTCATTGGCAGCATAAAATGAGTATAATGATTTTAGCATGAGATTCCCTAGTTCAACTATTAAAAGTAAATTCTAGCAATAAAAGTACCATGTAAGAAGGCAGATTATGGCGCTGCAACTCTTCATGAAATTGTGAACCCATGTGCTTGTACATCTCCTGTAATGCAAAATTAAAAGTGAAATGGTGAGCATACGGTCATGCAGAATAAAATAGCTGGTGCAAAAGAAGTGTTGGAGCAGGTCTATACAGCATGACATATGGAATCAACTAACCTCAATACAAGAGATAGCAGCGTCTCTAACACTTTGGTTCGAATCATTCATTAACTGCAGGACCTGCAGAGACAGGAAAATATTAGGGCCTCTAGCTATAGGGTACAGAAGGATATCAATGTGGATCTATGAATAAAAAGATAAACAGCAACCATCTCAAAGTGTTGACTTACAGGTGAAAGCAAAACTCGTTGCAAGGAAATCTCTGTAGAAGCAAATAGCCCGACTGCAGTGGCTACCGTACGTACAAACTCTTCCCGCACCCTCCAACTCTTATGAGTCCATGCATAATTTCCAGCTCTTTCAACGATTATTGTTGGCGAAGAAACCTGAGATTTGGACAAAATCAAATTTTTTTCATGCCAATAATCCAAAACTTTAGAACTAGTCGAGCATGATTGGCATGAATGCTTGATAACCAAACGACAAAGTCCACACGTAAAGGACTAACAGTATCTTAGCATTGTAATTGAGTAGTGACTAGTAAAAAAAGGTATCAGGATTAAGAAGTTATTTACATTGCAAATAGTCATAGATTGAAGCACTGATGCATTTTATGGAAAATCACAGCCCCAATAGGCATATTATTCCAATGCTAAAAGGTAGAAAAAATAAAGAATGATCTTTACATGCTCCAATATTACAGCGCATACAGGAAAGCATCTAAATACTTAAGTCGAACCCAGGATTATCTTTGCTACAACCAAATTCACTAAAGAATAAGATGCCCCCCTGGAAGTTCAACTTGTAACAATACTCAAGCTCAAGCGCACACGGTTCCTGCAAGAGACCATCAATATAAATGTTACACCTGTCAATCTATTATTGTCCAACTGGTAGAACTTTGGATTTCTTCCTTCAGCACAGCTCTGCAACTTCCGACTCTACGATGCCCCACCCGACCTACCCAAAAACAAGCCCCAAATTTACAATCGGCTCCTGCTCAACCTCTAAGCTCGAATTCGCAACGTAATCTAGCTTCCCAATTACACGCATTTCCCGGGAGAGTTTACAGGCTAACGAGCGCCGCCGAAGGGAGCTCACCTCCATCAGGGTGATGAGGAGCTGGCGCGCGGCATCGCGGACGGGCTGCTTGCCGTCCCCGAGCCGCTCGACGGCGGCCGGGACGAGGGCGTTGAGGTGGATCTTGAAGTGCTCGCCGGCGACGACGGCGGCGGCGGAGAGCGCCTGGAGGCCGCCCTGGGCGATGCGGAAGTTGGCGTCCCGCGTCAGATCCATGCAGGTGTCCACTAGCGCGGTGACCTCGGCCGCCGTCAGCCCGCGGCGCGCCGCGGCGTCGAGCGCCTCGTGCAGCCGCTCGACCCCGGCCAGGCGCTCCTTGGTGTCCTTGGCGCGCGCCGCCTCCAGCGCCGCCTCCATTGTCCCCGCGCGCTCGGGGGCTCCGGCGGCCCCGCCACGGGGGAGAGCTCTAGGGTTCCCGGGCCGGGGGGGACCGGCGGCGAGGGGGAGCGGGAGTGGCCGGATCTGAGGGAGGGGAGGGGAGGGGAGAGGGGGGAGGTGGGGGAGTGACAGAGAGCGCACACAGCGAGACGAACACCAGATGCTAGGGTGGTTGGGGGCTTTAGGTGGCCTTTGTGCGCTTAGCCCCCTGACATTTTGTATCCTCGCACCCCGGGGGGCTTTGCGTACAAGCCTCTGCATGAAAATGGACTGGGCTCCGGGAGACCGGAGCGGTGGGCCCCTCTACGAAGAAGGAAATTGAGGCAAATGCCGGTGGCGCGTTGAAATTTGGGCATATTTTAAACGGTTTTTTCCTTTCTCAAAAGCCACGTTTTGGGGAGTGGGCAGGAGGAATGGATATTTTCCAAATTCTCTTTTGGAATGATTCTGTTTCATTTCAGCTTGGCGACAACGTTAGTACTACGATCCAAACGATCCGTTTCATACCCTTAGCATGCAAGGTAACAAAGGCGTGAGAGGAGATCGCAATCCATTCCAAATCATTCCCACCGCCCAATGATGCGTGCGGCCTGTCTGTCTCCTTGAGCTGCTGATCCGTTCGAGTGCAGGCATCATTCCAGGCTTGAGTGCCATTGTTACGGCAGCTTTAGATTATGCGTGCCAATTGTACATGTGAAAAAACTGATGAATTTATTTTAAAAAAACTGATGAAAAAAATGTTGTTTAAACATATGATGGAAAAATATGATGTCGAATCTTCTCGTACACGTTCAGTAGGACACTAACCTTAAAGCAACTCTAAGAGCCTTGCCATCTCCCTCTCCAAATTAATTTTTGGCAAGTCTGCTAGAAAAGCACCATCCAACAAAAATGCTATCCGAATATCCATCCCATCCGACTTGCTAAATTCTTCCCACACTCAGTGGCAAAGCCTGCAATGGGGCGGGGGGCTCAAGTCCCCTACCCACCTATAAACAATGGAGCCCCCTGAGTCCCCCATAATTTTTTAGAAGAAATGAGGAAGAAGAAGAGGGAGGAAAAGAGAGGAAGAAGAACCCCCTACGGGCCATGGCTGGCTCCACCACTACCCACACTCTTCAAATTTGGCAAGCGAGTTTGGCTTGCTAAATGTGCAAAATGGAAAGTGCAAAATGTAGAGTCTGTTGTAGTACGAAATGGAGATACTGTTGGAGTGGATGGAGAGTGTAGATTTTTAGAGAGGAAACTAACTATTGGAATTTGGAGAATGGAAAATGGATAATTCGTTGGAACGAGCAACTTAATATGAAGAGGTATCTTTCTGCCAACTTGGATAAAAAGTCAAATGGAGAGTAAAAAATGAATAGTCTGTTGGAGCTGCTCTCGGTGGAACAAAGGGAATCAGCCTTTTATGCGTGCCTAGTCCTGCATCTAGCCTTCTAGGCCATTTTACTCTTTTGCTCCATCAAGGCATCAACGGTTATCACGGCCGGGCACGGACGGAAAGCCCCTGTCGCGACGACCAAGGGACGACGAGGAAGGCCTGGCCAAAACGAACTTGAAAATCTCAGGCCGGCTGCATGCTACTAGCCGATGGATGCATGGGGCCGTCAGGCGCCTCCTGTAGCTGCTATAGCCGATGCTGATGGCAACCGGATGATGCGCTCGCTCGCACCCGCACCATGCACCAACCGCGGCGACGTTACGCCTCAACCGAACCTCCCCTCTCAAGGCCCCCAATTTGCTGTCTTGGTCTCCGTAACACGAATTCCGTTCGTTCGCCTCGGCCAAGGGGAAACGAAGAACGCATTCCGATTTCCGAGCATCCAGCTTCCAAGCGTGCGCGCAGCTCACTGATCACTGATAGCTGCAGTGCAGGCGTGCAGCCGTGCAGGGGCCTGATACCAGATCCTCTCGCACAGTCGCACGGGCGGCACGGCCATCCCCGAAGTCTCAGGAGTTTTCAGGTGCTAACTGTCGGAAATACGTGCTTAAAGTACGATCCGGATTTTACAGGGAGGAAAAATACATAGATAAAAAATGATGCAAATATATAACACAGGTAAACAGGCAATAGATGTTGCAGAATCACCAAGCGCGTGTAGACGCTGACAAAAACACACGAAGTCACAATTCACGCGATTTTTCACGCAAAAAATATGCACGGGCTGTGTGTGCATGCAACAACGATCTTCTCCTCTTCCATATGCACCTATTTTGCATAGAGAGGAGACTCTCGTATTTAAACAAGACAACCACCTCTTGGGACGATCAGCTAGCGCCCCACTGATCGTAACCGACGACGACTTGGCACGCGTACGTGTACGCCGTCTTCTCATCCCACTTCTCCCGTTGCCGGTACGCACGCAGGCAAGGCATCTTCGGTTAGCACATCATCCAAATCCTTTGCTGAAAGCTTACGACGATTCGAAGGAAGCCCCGCTAGCCCAGGCGGCCAGTGTACAGGCTGGCGCGCGAGCGATGGAAACGCTTTCCTTCCGTCGCTTAGGTAGGTGCCTGGCCTTGTCCAGCAGGAACAATGATAACAATCTTTTGGAGCCTGACGGAAAAGAGGATTGGGCTGGCCATCACCTGATACCTCCTCTCATCACCTCCATCGCCTTTTCGCTAATAGTGGGGCACTCGTGCTGCCGCACGCCACCCATTCCATCGGGAGCCCGTCTCCTTTTCGCTTTCGCCCCCCGAGAGCAGAGCACGAGGTCGCGGTCAGGACTCCGGACTCCGCATCCGCAGGAGCCGCCGCAACGCGTGCGCGGCGGCAGCATGTGACGGCTTTGGTTTGCTTGCTCCCGGTCCCGGTCCCGGCGTTCCTCCGCTGGCCATCGGCGGCCGCTGGATTGGGCTGGACCTCGGGTCGGCACTTCGGCAGGCATTCGATGGGGTAGCAGGCATGGTTGTGGAGACCAGCGGCAGCCGGATCAGCGGTCTGGCGACAAAGTGGATCGTGGAAAGATGGAGTAGTTGCAGAATGCGGAGCTTGGTGCTACGTATCGTAGAAGCGGCAATAGACAGCACTGTAGCCTCCTAATTGAGTGATTCCTTTCGTGTGTTCTTTTGGCGGTGCCATGGGCCAAAGCAAGTGCTCAAAATGACTCTGCAGCCTGCACGAATAGCGAATCTGGCTGGAAGCCTGGAAGCGTTCCCACCTGATTTTCAGTTACTAAAAAAAATCAAGAACTTTGCATATCAAAAAAGGAAAACAAAACCCACGACTCCGACCCCGGCCCATTACAATTAGCGTGAGTGTAGACAGGCCCAAGGCATCCTTCAAAAAGGAAAGGCCCAAGGCCGTAGCACAGAGTCCGCACAGCCCAACAAGACGGGAAGACAGATCAAAATATACGTGTCACGTTAATAAAAGAAAATCACTTCTTCAATGATCTATATTAACACGAAATAAACTTTAAAGTGGATCCCAAAACAATGAAATGAAATGTTTAGAGTTGTAAGTCCTGGCTCACCATGTATCAAAAGATGCGTTTGAGATAATATCTTACTTAATGGCTAACACTTCTCTCTCTCATCTCCCTCTCTCCTTCACGTAAAAAAAAATGAGGTGCATCCTAAGAGGTAGCACACATGCATTGGTGGAGGAAACTTAAGAGCGGAGGACAACGAGAAGTGTAGCACACATTGGTGGAGGAAACTTAAGAGCGGAGGACAACGAGAAGTGTGGAAGCAGTTAAAGTCTCACTAACGTACATTCATGCAAAAAAAAATTAAAACTCAAATAACTAAACTTAAAAGCTGAGCATTCAAATTAAATTATGATTGCTTCATCATGTCTTCCAATAAATTTTCAAAATAAGATAATACTTTAATATGTTTAGATGATATTTTAAAAAACATTTTTCTAGCAAGCTAACATTGTTTATAAAGTTAGAAAAAAATGTTCTAACTTCACAAAAATAAAATAGATGTTGCACAAAAATATAAAATATACCGTAAAACAATGAACGATACAAAATATAAGACGTAACAATGAATTTCAAGTGCTGGAACAATCCAATATATACCATGGAACAATTTCAAATATAAGAACGGAACAATAAGTTTCACCGCTCAAGCAATACTAAATATACCAAAAAAACAAACTTTTAGTACTGGAAGCACAAAAAGGTAAACTTTTACTGAGTGTTACGTTTACGATTCTCCAAGAGAAGCAGTTTGAACAATTCAGTGTGTTTGTTTTCTACACCACACAATGCACCATTATTTTAGCTAACTGTACTAGTTCTGTAGTTCATGATCTACTTCATTGCACGCATTCTAACATTGCTAACCTCACAAGTATACTTATCAAAAAAGTAAACTCACAAGTCAGGATCAGTTGCATGGTGGCCTTCGTCTCCTTAACAATATATCAAGATCGTAGGGCGGCGTCGCGGCGATGACAATAAAAGTGCCTGACGAAACAACTGCTGGTACTTTTAGATTGTTCGAGAAGCCGCAGGCCGGCCTGCTGCACGTTGCTCATCGGGTGCGAAAGAATGAGGTGTGCGTGTGCAGAAAATGACTGCCACGTTCAGTCGTCCAAGCTCTGGCCACTGGCCTTCCGGCGGCCTTCGGGTCAGGTCTCAGTTCCATGACATCAGGATGCATGTAGCCATGTAGGCACTGCTAGCTTAACTCTCATCTCGATCTAAGGACACTCCGAAGAAATCACGAAGCTACAGTGCCACCGGTACATGCTGTTTCCCTGCACCGTTCGAGACCGATCCGGCGAGGGACCCAGCTGAGACGCGGTGTGTCTGTGTAGCAGTAACCGGTGGAGCTGTCCTGCAACCTTCAAGAGAGCTTCCAGTAGCTTTGTGGTAACTGTAAAAGTCTGCATTAACTCTGTAAGGCATGTACGATGCGCAGAGGATAAGCCCGTAGAGCGTACACGGCGACCGGATCGGCGGATCGGATCTCATAACATGAGATCTCACCGTGGCCGATGGCTGGCGTCTTCAAGATTTACCCCAGGGTCATGTTCAAAAAGATTTACCCCAGGGCGCGTCGCGCGTGCATTCCCTGTTGCCGCGGTAGCTGGTTGGATCGGAGGCCGGGTGGAGGAGCTCATTGATTAAAGTTTTTTTCTTTTTCTAACCCCACTGGCTTTTATGGGTTTCACATGCGCTGCTGCTTTGGCGTCGGACCCTGCTTCGCCGCAACGCCACCACTGTAGGATCGGTAGCCCAGCAGTGAATGATTACTGCGAGTTGGTTGCCGACTCGACCGGCCGGCGGTAGAATTGGTGGCTTTGCCTCGTGCATTTTCCTGGCTGGAACACGTACCCCTTTTTTCCGGTGCCGCGGATACAGTCATTCAGTACTGGATACACCGGCACACATGGGGATCCAGGTCACCGGTACCAGCACGGCTGACGCGTACCGTTGCTGAATTATTAGCGTAGGAGCTTTGGAGCTTTTCTGATGGGGGGTACTGTTGCAAGGCCTCTTTTTACCTGCCAGCCTCTCGGGATTAAGCCGGGGGGGGGGGGGGGGGGGG
>NC_028456.1:24482590-24490075 GCF_000263155.2 Setaria italica
CGACTCCACTGATGTCCCTACTCCTACATTGCTGTGCTTGCTTCTCCATTGTTCAGCGCGTTCAATCAAAATGAACCCTCGCAGGGGACGTCGCGTATAGGTAGGAGTAGGCGCACTGTTCGCCTAGTAGAGCTTCGCACAGTGAGTGGAAATGTGGAATCCAGTGATTCGGCCTGCGAGGGTTCATTTTGATTGAACGCGCTGAACAATGGAGAAGCAAGCACAGCAATGTAGGAGTAGGGACATCAATGGAGTCGATCCTCACCGCGCGGTTCAAAATCCGGTACCTTACCCTTGCTCAGCTCGAGGTTAAATGGCCATTAACTCCGGTGTTAATCACGGCTTTGCATCGTGCTACTACTCGTCGTCCTCTCATCGGAATCACGTACCGAGCTGCCCATGCCCTCGTGCTTCCTACACTGCCCGGCTTTCTGTAACGCAATTACGCCATGCTTACGGGCGTCCTCCCTGCACTGGAGCACCGATTTCCTCACACGAACGTCTATCCATGGCACAAATCCTCCAAGACCACAAGTCCATAAACTCACCGTTTCCTCCACGGACCGAGGTCTTGGCGCCATCAGACTCCGACGTTGACACTTGACACCCCGGGACCCTGCGTCCGAATTCAGAAACCCCTGCAAAGCCCACCCGCATCCGGAAATGGGGGGTTCCCATTCCTGGCGCCGGCTTTGATGCCTCAGCGACCCTCCTCTGCCGCCGCCAGCGCGCCTTCCATCATCTCCTGCAGTCTGCAGACCAGCGCTGCTGCGCGGCCGCACATGATCCGAGGCAGCCCAATCAGCCATGTCACGGGCACGGCCGCCACCGCGCGCGCCTCCAAAGCGTAGCGCCGGCGCCGCATTTAGCTGCCAACCACCGCGCACCTGCGAGCGAGACAGCGAGAGACTGCGACGCTAGCTAGCTGCTAACCCAACTGGCAACTGGCCCCCGTCTTTAACTCGGCAGCGCGCCATTGAGGTGCCCTGCGGCCGCGGCCGGCTGGCCTCTCTCCCCGTCTATAAGAGGGACACCGCCACGCCACCTTTCCGTCCCCGTGCGCCACGCCCCCCCCGCCACTTGGCCTCTCTCCTCCATCAATTCGATCCCACCCTCCGTCACACTCACTCCCCCGCGTCTCTCTCACTCTCAGTGCGAGTGAAGTGAGTTCCCGAGCACGCGATGGACGCTCTGCCCGTGACCTTCCTCCTCGCCGCCGTGGCGGCGGCGCTCCTCGGGACCGCGTCTGCGGCGCCGCGGGCCTTCTTCGTGTTCGGGGACTCCCTCGTCGACAATGGCAACAACAACTATCTCATGACGACGGCGCGCGCCGACGCGCCGCCCTACGGGATCGACTTCCCGACGCACATGCCCACGGGGAGGTTCTCCAACGGGCTCAACATCCCGGACATCATCAGCGAGCACCTCGGCTCCGAGCCCGCGCTGCCGTACCTCAGCCCGGACCTCCGCGGCGACAGGCTGCTCGTCGGCGCCAACTTCGCCTCCGCCGGCGTCGGCATCCTCAACGACACCGGCATACAATTCGTAAGAAACATCAATTCTCTCTTCTCGAGCTCTACTACTGCAAGTTCTTGGATCTCACTTCACTCTTCGCACTTACCCACATTATGCCTATGCATCGCCTGCTGCAGGTGAACATCATCAGGATCGGGCAGCAGCTGGAGAACTTCCAGGAGTACCAGCAGAAGCTGGCCGCGTTCGTCGGCGTGGACGCGGCGGCGCAGGTCGTGAACAACGCGCTCGTGCTCATCACGCTCGGCGGCAACGACTTCGTCAACAACTACTACCTGGTGCCCTTCTCCGTCCGCTCTCGCCAGTTCGCCATCCAGGACTACGTCCCCTACCTCATCTCCGAGTACAGGAAAATCCTCGTGGTCAGTTCCTTCAAAACCTTCTTCAAATTTTCAATAATTACTCTTCCAACGAACAAAAAATAGACTCAAAATTACACTACTCGAAGATAATCTGCTAGGAGCAAAATCAAACAATTAAACACGCTAGCTAAAGGTTTCCAGTAGAAAAAAAAATAGTCGAAGCAGATTATTATGCCTCTGTTGCCAACAAAAAAATGAAAGTAGGAAATGCTGCAAACTGGCTTAAACTAACGGAAGTATGGGGTCGGTAGCCAGCTGACTGTTGGCGTTGGATTCCGGGAAGGGGACACCAACAGTAGCAGGTGATCACTTCTCGGCGGAGTGTAATTTTGGGCAGTATGTTCCGCGTGCTACGAGTAACTGACTGACATGGCCTGTAGTTGCTCCATGCCGAAGTACTGCTAGACAGTTTGGGTGTCAGTCTGATATGTTCCCTAGGAAGCAAGTTCCAAACCTTGCAATCCAACTCGCATTTGCAGCCACCATTGTCGGTAAGGTACTCATCCGAAATGTTGTTCACCAGAACAAACAACTACTGTGTTCTTATGAAGCTTTTCATACAGAGTAGTAGTACTGCAGAAATAGGAAGAACGTACAGGCTAGGAGTTAATGGAGGATTAACAGTTGGGCACAATGGGATAAATCAGTTCTCCCCTTACGCCTAGATTACAAGCCAATCTTCTGTAGGATGTCGTAGTGTAGAGGTCCAAAGTCCAAACCCATTCTGCTGGCGGTGTATCTGCATGCAATGGTCCTGTACTCTGGTTGTACAAGCTTAAGTCTTTCTTCTCTTCTTAGAGCAAATGCAAAACCTCACCCATCGCTTAACCGGCAACACGAAACGCCCCACAGGCCGGCCACAAATAGCACCCCAAAAAGGGTACAGGGTCCTTCAAATTTCAGCCCACACGCATCGCAATTGAAATGGCCCAAAGGAGCCCACACACCGCAGATCTATCATTCCGTCACATTTATGGTGACTCATCCAATGACAGATTGACAATACGCCTTGAAGTTGAACGACGGCTATTTTACTACCGGCCTACTCGTAGCTCGCTGTACAAAAAGAATCGATCCCTCCCCGGCCGGCCAGAGCTTCCAAGGGACCGGAGCAGCGAAGTTTTTACGGTGTGATGTGTCGGCGGCCCTCACAAGTCACAAGTCACACCCACCTACCACCACATGTCCACACGCTGCCGCAGGCTGCACACTGGCGGTCGGAGTAGTAGCCACGCCACGTACCGAGCTCGCATTGAAGCACAACACTGGCCTGATGCCCGCTGTAAAATCGGACGGTGTAGGCTGTCATTAACGTGAAACACTCAGTCATGCATCAAAGCATCACATTTACTGGTGTACCCGGCCCGGCTGGTGGTTGGGCAATAGTTACTCCCGCCACATGCATCGACAGTCGTCGCGGGGCTCGTGGCTAGCACGAGTGGTCGTATACACCACTACTCGGCTGGAGCAGTAGAACCTGTTCCACTCAAGCCGAGGGACCAACTCGCCTGTAGTACGTAGTAGGCAACTGTGCCACTGCAAGATGTGGTGTGCTGACAAGGCGGCCGGGACCGTGCGTTCCCTCTGTGTGCTGTGTGCAGCGGCTGTACGAGCTCGGGGCCCGGCGCGTGGTGGTGACGGGCACGGGGATGATCGGGTGCGTGCCGGCGGAGCTGGCCATGCACAGCATCGACGGCGAGTGCGCGCGCGAACTCACGGAGGCGGCCGACCTCTTCAACCCGCAGCTGGCGCAGATGCTGGGCGAGCTCAACGCCGAGATCGGCCGCGACGTCTTCATCTCCGCCAACACCAACCGGGTCAGCTTCGACTTCATGTTCAACCCCCAGGACTACGGTAAGTAGCAGTAGCGTTCAGAGAATGGGCGTGAATTCTGAATTGAGGTGTGATCGGCATGTAAGAGTGAGCTGTGACCTTGCATCGTCGTGCCTGCAGGGTTCGTGACGTCCAAGGTGGCGTGCTGCGGGCAGGGCCCGTACAACGGGATCGGGCTGTGCACGCCGGCGTCCAACGTGTGCCCCAACCGGGACGTGTACGCCTACTGGGACGCGTTCCACCCCACGGAGCGCGCCAACCGGATCATCGTCGGCCAGTTCATGCACGGCTCCACCGACCACATCAGCCCCATGAACATCAGCACCATCCTCGCCATGGACAACAGGGACTAGGCCAAGCCGCCTGGCGTCGACGACCGATGCCCCCCTGCACCAGCAGCTGCTACGACACACGAATAGCCACTACTACGTTTAGCGATACTAGTATAGTAGTATATGCTCGTTATTGATTTGCACGAAGAGATTTGCTTGCTGTATGTTCATGAAGCTGGTGGATAGCTAGAGGTTTTGGTGTTCGTTCGTTCTTTTTTTGGGTGTGGCTATTAAGGTGAAGTGAAATCAATGGTGAAAGTTGAGCCTAGAATGGATTTTAATTTTTACCTATGTTGTTCCAGATTATGTTTGGCAGGCAGGGGTAGCTAGGAAAACTTCGTCAATTACGAGATTAAGTTGTCACTAGCCCCATCGATTAATTCAAGAATTTGTTGCACACTAGTGGAACTGAGAATTCATTGCGATTGTATATTTGGGTGGTTCGTTCGTTCGGCACAATTACACATTTGTACCATGGCAGCGAAGTAGGTAGGAGCTATGAAGAGACGACCACGGCTGGAAATCCACCAGTACAGATCTCACCCGTCGTAAACCGTAATGGGCACCGAGTGCATGCAGAGAGCAGCATCCCATCTCTTCAAGGCAAAGTGGGATGCAATTGTGAGGACCAGAAATTCTCACATGCTCTCATACAGAACAATGCGTCCTGAGACTTGAATTCCAGTAAGATCGCTCCCACGCTGCAGAACAGAACAGCATGCCAGCAATGCTCAGTGCCCGCACGCGTCTCATCCATCTGATTGTGGTCAAACCGTTGCTGCACTACAGAGGTGCGGGTTCAAACAGCAGACAATGATATTCAGCCATTCAGGTCCCTCTGGAATCAATGTTTGTCCACGACTTCATTTGAGATAGGCAAAAAATGATATCTGGATAGATATAGGTACCACTGCACCAGCTAAGATAATGCAGATGACTCGTGCAAATCGAGTTTCCTTGCTATATTGTACTCATCGAGTGGCTACTAGGTTCCCCATGAGCCCTCCACCAAGCTCATAGTGCTTGGCTACAGAGAATCCGGCTTCTTTGGCTAATTTCTCCAACTCTTCTCCTACAAAGAAGAGCAAACACAAGCTAGATGTAATTTCGTAGTGAGTATAGGGTCACTGACAAAATGGTACCAACCACTTCCATTGTTCCGGACAGAAAATGCAACCTTTTGTGAAAAATAAGTGCTGTGGTCCAGTGTGAAAAGGGGAGAAAGATGGTGCTATGTTGTATTCGTACGCCATCAGTCCAAGTGTGAGAATAGTGAGATATCTCTCAGGGCGTGTTTGGTGGCCAGCCACAGCAGGCCACGCCACGCACGCCCTCGCCACATCCTGTGGCGGGCTTTCGAGGCGCCACAGCCTGCAGTAGCAAATACTGTTGATTGTAGCGCGGCGTAGTGTACTGTGGCATGGGTACTATAGTTGTGCGTGCTGTGGCTGGCAACCAAACAGCCCCTCAGTGTCTACCATCACAATGACAATCATGCTTTTTCATGGATGTGTTCTCAGAGAAGGAAATAAAAAC
Source organism: Setaria italica (assembly GCF_000263155.2). Lineage (NCBI taxonomy): Eukaryota > Viridiplantae > Streptophyta > Magnoliopsida > Poales > Poaceae > Setaria > Setaria italica. The sequence continues at coordinate 24,488,187 of NC_028456.1, forward strand.
ACAAACCTGTCAGATACTGTGATATGGAGCTTTTCAAGTACTTGTATTCTTCAGTGAGTCCATAGCCACTAGCTAAAGGAACCACAACGTTGTCAATCGCCCAACTCTGTCCAAGAGAAAACGAAAACACCAATTTCAGTAGCCATATGGTCTCAATTTAGCCAGTAGATATATGTTCTGATTTTGCTACAATGTCATTTAATGATCATGATCTGATCTTTGCCGGTGCCAGGGAAATTGAACAGGCCACATTCATCAGTACACCATATTTAAGGCAGTGCCACTTCAATTAAAGTACACAAGACGTGCTGACATTTTACCTGTAATGATGCCGTGAAAAGTGATGAGCTCTTGTTAAAATCAAGAATAGACGCTCTTGATCCTGTGGCCCAGTAAAAAAACAAGCTGTCAAAATTCATCTGGATTGCTAAATGCTAACACATGAGAAGTGGAACAAAATTGGAACCTGTATCGAACCTAGTTTCAGGACCCTAAATATTTCTTGCATTGCTCTGGATTTGTCAACCACATTGCGCAATCCATAGCCAATCGTGACAGCATCAAAGTAGCAGTCTGTGAACGGCAAATCAAGTGCATCGCCCTCTATCCATCTGCAAGTGCCAAAGTCAGATGCAGGCATGTGTATATCGCCATAGCACATATGTTAGCCAAGCACAAAGAACATTCAACTGGAACATGTTTTCAATCTGCAAACCCTCACATTGAGGATGCTTACTTGATATTCTTGTAGCACAGTTTCCAGCGTTGCTCCTGACGGTCAGCAGCAGTTTGCAGTTGCTGCCTCGAGAAATCGACAGCCATCACCTGTGTCAGTTCGGTGCAAATGAGCCTTTCAGCGGGGAAAAGAAAAGGGCTGGCCAATCTGAACTTCTGAAGTACGAACGCTAACAGTGAATCCAACACCAACCTCTCCATCTAAGCCGACCTTCTGAGACAGCAGGAACGCCAAATCCCCGCTCCCGCAGCAGAGATCAAGAACCCGATCCCCCATCTTCGCCCTAACCCCAGAAGAGCAAACTTTTGCATCAACCAATGGTATAGCAGGGTCACTTTGATTCACATTGCTTATCCACTGCAACTACCACTAGCGCTGTACCTCGACCAAGATACGCAGATGCGCTTCCACGTCCGGTGCTGCCCCAGGCTGAGCACGTCGTTCAGCTACAAGGAACAACGGAACGTGCCGTCGTCAGCAACTCAACCTGGCATTGCTATCTGCAGCACTAATTTCGTATAGGAGCAGCGAAGGGAGGGGATGGGGGGAGAGCGATAGGTACGGACGTGGTCGTAGACGGGGGCGATTCGGCTGAAGAGGGCTTGCCGCTCGCCGGCCGTAGAGGACGAGCAGCGAAAGACGGCGGGGCCGCGCCGTCGTCGGCGGCCGGCTGGGCGGGACATCACCGCCGCGGCGGCGGATATGGAAATCGACGCGGTCACGGTGCCCATCGTATCCGTTCGCTACTTCGCTCGCTCCCGAACCGTGATTAGGATATGGAAAAGGTTTGGACAAATTTGCCCCTGCCGCGGAAGTTGTGAAACGATTTCCGGCACTCTTTTTCTGCCGCCGCCGCCGCCCGCTGAAGACGACGACAGATTTGGGGATGGATTTGGGCTCGTGCTACCTCGGCGGGAACGCCGATGCGGTGGAGTTCTGCCCGCACCGCCCGTTCCGCCACGTGCTCGCCGCCGCCACCTACACGCTGCAGGAGCAGGAGCAGGACCGCGCAGGCACCATCTCCCTCTTCTCCGTCGACGCCCGGCGCGGAGGACGAGTCCCAGCGGCTCCGGCTGCTGCATACTGTAGATACCGCCGGCGTGTCGATATGAAGTGGAGCCCCGTGTCTCCGCTGCTCGCGCAGGCCGACGCC
>NC_028456.1:24490175-24548934 GCF_000263155.2 Setaria italica
AAGTTTGCGCTCGAATTGTTCCGACATTTGATTTTGGATAACATTGACAGCTCAAAGCTAAAGGCAACCTGAACTGCTTAGGTTTCTCAGTATGTTCACTTGGTAGACGGATGATTGATGCTTGCAGCTTGCGGATGGTTGATGCATATGCAATGTTCATTTGAAGATAACTCTTGGATTATAGTTTGGCTTGAAAGCAGTACCAAAGATTTATCTAGATGCAGAACAAGTTGTTTTACCTCTATGCTGTTGTAGGTTGTTTTTCATTGCTTCATACTTCCTCTGTTCCAAATTATTAATCACTTTAGTTTTGTCAGAAGTCAAACCTCTCTAACTTTAACCAAATTTATAGAAAAATATGTTAATTTCTTCGATATGAAGCAAATACACTATCAATATTCGTGGGATTTAGATGAAACTAATTCGGAGTTATAGAGATGTTAGTACTTTTTTCTATAAACTTGGTCAAAGTTAGACAAGTTTGACTTAGGACAAAGCTAAAGAAACTAATAATTTGGAACCGAGGGAGTAAAAAAAAAAAGGGTAACTTCTAGATGATCAATGATAAAAGCAAATATCGGGCTCTTGCACAGCTTAGCACCTAAAATAATTTCTTGCTGGACCAGACCTTGTCTTTATGTGTACTTGAAAACAGAATTGGTCTTTATATTGGTCATTGACAAGATGTGGGCTCGGGATAATTCATGCATACCAAGAGTTTAAACACTTAACATTTGTCATATACTCATATCTGCAGTCCAACATGAAAGGCTTTGATGTTGTTGCTGTAGTCCAACATGATTATTGCACATCTTCAGGGCTAACTCAAGTGCTTTCTGTAACCAAAATACACAGGCATTGCCTTCACGGATGTGTGTGCTGAAGATATTTCTTCTTCAATGTGCTTATATGTGGACTGGAACCAAACTGCTGAGTCTCTGTCTGTTGGATTATCAGATGGCTCACTGTCTGTGGTGTCTGTGAGAGAGGACCGATTAGAGATATCAGAACAGTGGGCGGCACATCAATTCGAAGTCTGGACATGTTATTTTGATCGTACAAGGCCACACTTACTGTACAGTGGATCGGACGACTGCTGTTTCAGTTCCTGGGACTTGAGAGAAAGCCCATCGAACATTGTTTTCCAAAATAAAAAGTCTCATAATATGGGTGTCTGTTGTTTTGCTCAGAATCCATTTGACGGGAACATGCTACTTACTGGAAGTTATGATGAATTTCTCAGAGTTTGGGACATGAGATTGATGGCAAAACCTGTTAACGAGAAATCGATAAATCTAGGAGGTGGTGTCTGGAGGATGAAGTATCATCCTAGTATTGCAGATGTTGTATTGGCTGCATGCATGCACAATGGGTTTGCCATTGTTAAAGTAGGTTCTGGAGATGCTACGGTAATGGAAACATATTGCAAGCATGAGTCCTTAGCATACGGTGCGGATTGGCAGAAAAATGAAGAAGCAGAACAGAATGGAAATTCTTCAGTTGTTGCTACTTGTTCATTTTATGACCGCCTTATCCGTGTGTGGCAACCAGAGAACCTATCTGAGCTTTAAGTAAAAGCTTCATTGTGCTCAATTCAACTACACCATGAAGCTATTTCCTGAATGAACCAATAACATTTCATTCAGGTAGCTCTTTGAACTTATGCTTGCTTATTGTAGTCATGAGCTTACATTATGTGTTTTTTCAACTAGGCTCATTGATATTAGCATCGATTGCCAGCTTCCTCACTGCAAAACCTTGAAGTCTTGATGCTAATCGATGGTAAACTATCTTCAATTTTGGTTTGTGTTGGTCTAGATATCGGAGAAAGGTACTTGACTGGACTCTGGTCCAACGGGCTCAGTTACATCTGTGTTTTTTATCCTGCTTACGACTAAGAAGTGAAATGCTCATTGCATTACAACAAGTGTATTCATGCTCAAGAGAACAGAAATGGCAGTCTCTAAATGCTTGTCAGTACAAACAGACACAGTTTTTATGGTTGGCAACCAATGTAACATCATGAATGCTCTCTCTGTATGGTACAAGTTTTTCAAACTTGTGATGTGGATCACCTTAGTAGCTTAGTTTTTTCTTTTCTTGTTATCTGTAGACACGGCCATTCCTTGCAGCTCTGAATCTACTTATCATTTCCGAAAATAGCATTTGAAATGAAAGAAAATTAGCAACGGCTGTGGTTTGAAAAAAAATGAATTATCTTGAACATTCTGTACCAGCAAAAACGAACCAGTTTACCAGTTTGTGCACAAACATGAAACATCACCTACAAAATAGGAGATTGCACCACATCAGATGTAGATTTCTAATATTACAAATTTAGAACTAAATTTAAGCTATGAATCTATTCACTTCTGTCATTCAGTGTATTGAATAGATAGCAAGCCTAAAAACAACTTGCGCTAGCTGCATAAGTTTTGCTGGTATGATTAGCTCTCTTAGCTGGAAGTGCAGTGGATATGTTTAACTGACCTTCAGTCAAGCTTTATAATGTTTTCCTTGATTTTTCAACTTTCTTTTTTCTTCAACTGCATTTGACTGAGACTGGCAACTTGAGTTAAATATGGACTTTGGTGTCTAGTGCCTACATTGGATGGTTTTGAAATCAACAATGTTCATATTCAGTTACTAGTGGTAAGGTAACCAGTCGCTAGTGGCAGGGACTTGGAACGTTGGTCCTTTTCACTCATTGAGTGCATTTCTGAGAGGTTACTCACTATCTTCAAACCTCAGCCATCTATTAAAAGGAGCCATAGTTCAGAAATCCTGTTAGTGGTCCACTTGTGCTCAGCAATTAAATTCCACTTTGGTGGCACGCCACAATAGGTGGTAGTGATTTCCTCTCAGTCCTAGTGGAAACAGTCATCCACTAACTACATGTAGACGGTCTTTTAAATTTATTTCTGTATATTTAAGGATGTTTAATTGAGACTCAAGAGTGTTACTTACATGAAACCGAGATGTTGTCAACTTTAATAGCTTCGTATCAGGAGCTGATTTAAGTAGATGGAGGGCCATTCTACTTTACACTTCAAAATTAGGAAGTGCAATGCTTTGGATAAGCATGAGCTAGTGGCTGACCAGGAAGGCCACATTGCTCTAGCTCTACGTTGTTAAAAGTAGTAGCTCTAAAGGCGGAAAGTGCTCTTTTAACTTTTGTAAAGGCAACATTTCCCCCCTATTGTTTGTCAGTAGATTTAGTTCTATATCACTTGTTGAATATCATTTGTTGATAAGTTTTTACTTCATGACACTTAAGTACCAGGTTAGTGAGGGACTTACATGTACATAACTGAAAACTTGTTACTACCTGCTGTTTGGGAAAACTGAAAGTACAAAAACCAATGAAACAATGAATAAAAATCAAATGGCAGAGATGATAAGGTACATTTTATACGTTGTAAAAGAGGTATTCAATAGTTGTACTAATATGCCCTCAGAACTGGAGGTGGATTGCACTACATCGTTATTGTTTGCAGACGTCCAGCTTATTATATGTTAGGTTATGCATTGTTCTCTTGAGTAAAATACTTCTGGATAACATTAGGTTTGCAAGTGGAATGGGAATTTATCTGGAGAAGGAATGTAGTTAGAATTGACATGTGCTGAGGCAAGAACAGCACTGGTGTGAGTTCCAGCAAACGAGCACTCAAAACAGTAAACTTTGGTTTAACTTTTATTGTCCTTTCTCCACTAAAACATGCTGCGCTGGCCAATATAAAATGTCACCATGCAGATTCTCAGTTCTTGCAATATATTTAGCTGGACAATCACCTGCAGACATCATCAACCTCACCAGGGTATATAAAGTAGCCCTCTCCCCTTCCCCTTGTTCACATCCCCCATAGACCATGGATGATGCATGGCTTGAGCATCTACATGGTTCTTGAGAGTAAAGCAGAATGAGGATGGAGGGTGAAAGTTGAGCTCCTCCTCAAGATGCATTCAGTTTTGTGGTGCCTTTCCTGATCTCCCTGGTGGTCAGCTAAGGTACGCATAAACCGGCAAGTCACAAGACGGCAATGGCGAACTCCATCTGGATTATGGAGTCCTCCTGTTTTTCTTTTATTATCTCTAATTGTGTCCGGCGGAAGCCAAATAATCTTAAGTATTCGTGTATGTGATGGATCCGTATATACATTACGGAGCCAATGTTTGTCTCATGTGTACTCCAGAAACATGTTACTATGAATGAATGATATGGCAATACTTTGTTGCTCATAGTTATCTTTGCATGTCTTTGAATCCCCTCACTGCAGGCTGCCTACAGCTTATTTTTCTCTTGTTTTCCAACATATTTGTTTATGCTGGGAGTGGAAAATGAGCATGTTTTGTTTTGATTCTTCTTGTTCAGATATGTTGATGGTATATCGGTCTGTGCTGCAACTAGACATTCCTACTTTTTATTTGTATTTTGTTATTATGTTGTTTCAAATTATTTTAGCACATGTTGTTATTGCTTTTGCTTGTAAATTGTAAAGTTATACATACATTACTACCAAGGGAGAATATCTTCTGGTTGATATAAAGAAACTATTATCTGAAATATGATGGCAAGAAGATTATAAGCAAGCAAGGTTGAGAAGTACTTTCCCCTTTGGCCTGTCTGAGACTGAGAGAGATGACCTATCATACCTGTATTTTACTTCCTTCTAAAAGTAGGAGCCTTAGCCCTTTGTTCTAGTGCTCTTGAAACCAGCTGCTCTAGTCAAATAGCTGGAAAACTTGCCAAAAAGAAAGCTGGAATACCTTATCTGCTGCTAGTCAAATTCATGCAAAGAAGCTAATGTGAAGATAATCCTGCGGTACGATACCCAACTTCCAGTATCTATTTGACATGTTACATCAGTTATTGAGGTCTCGTGTACATCAGTACACGAACTACTGAAAAAATTCTTAAAAAAAATCCCACTTCTGATGATTATTTTGTCCTAGTAATGGGTCTACCGCAAACGCAAGATTTGCAATTCTATCCAATTATAACTACAGATCCGGAGCCTCATGAATCATCTGTAATTGTTTTCTCTGCATTTGCATGTAAAGAGATGAAGTCTAATGTTTGTAATCATCATCTCACAACTTCTGCATTTGCATGTAAAGAGATGAAGCCTAATGTTTGTAATCATCATCTCACAACTTCCATGAACCTTTGCCTGCCTGGAGCAGCGAAGCATACAGTAGTTCGTTCCACGTATCTGGCACGCCAGGCAAGCACCAGTGGCTGCAGTCCTGCTTTTTCACCGCTGCCATCCGTTCCTCCTCCGTTTCATACCATGTTCGGTACACTGATGGATGGCCATCTTTTCGGTAATCAGTGAGTGTGCTGATGTTGAGGTATATCACGGGAGTTTTCATCTGCCTCAGGACCTGCTCTACGATTACCATCTTCTCAGGGTACTCAGTAAGGTATGTCTGATTGAAGATTGGCTCTGTCTCCCTATGGCATCTCCCTCCTGAATTCCACTGCCCTCCCCTGTGGCAAAAATTTATCATTGTCAGACGAGAAGAAGATACGGTACCAACAATCTGCCAGTGTAATGGCTATTTCTTACCTGAAATGTGATAGTGAATATCCTCTGAATACAACCTGAGTTCTTCTCGAATCAATGTTCTTGTCGACCCATCTAGCCCAGGTGGTCAGAGCTCTCTTGTATGCATCCAAAACCTCAAGGCTGCGATACACATGGTTGCCCTCTTGGTAATAGTTCAACCTGTGGACAAGCAAGTACTTCATCAATGGTTGAATGATGGAAACTAATTGATGGTGTTCAGTTCAGAAAGTAGTGTGATGTACCCTCTTGATGTTTTGTAGTGAGTCCACCAGTGACCGGTGTTGAAGACGACGATGTCCGCAGTCTGGTACGCCGGAGTCGTCGCATCTAGCTCGTCCAGTTTCAGCTTCGCGTCTTCAGTACCATTGATACCCTCACGGATCATCTCCTTGACGAGGAATATTGATCTTATGAAATCAACCGAGCAATTGTACTCCTGCAATGAAGTAACATTGAGTCAAACAACTGACGAGATTCACAGTTCTCATGTAGTGAGCAAAACTCTTTACCGTGAATCTGAAGGAGTAGTATCCTCTGGTCTTGAACTGGTTCTTCCCTGATGCCTCGTACACGTTCCTCTTGTCCCTGACGCCATGGCGAAGGATGCAGACCAGTGACTCCCACATGTTCCGGTTCAGTGAGTCGCCGACAAATATGATCCTCTGCCCCCTCAGCCTCTCCAGGAATCCAGTCGCGTTCAGCCTGGAGCAAGAAGGCGACGAGAAATCTCTTAAGATTGTAGAAAGAACACAATCTCCTCTAGATATCACATAAACTTCTGTTAAGAACCTCAGTTTAGAAATGTCACGTACCTGGGAATGTCGCAGCCCTGCGGCTGCCACCGCCACTTGAGGTAGTCGCTGTCCGGCCGGCCGTTCTTGTGGCAGTTGAAGTCGTCGTCGATGAGCGCGCACGACTTGGGCGGGTAGAACCCGTAGCTCTCGTCCCTCACCCACCTCCCGTTGAACACGTCGCACCTGGCGAAGGAAACCAGGTCCTGCACGCCCGACGTCCATACGATCCGGGTGTTGCCGGCGCCGGCGACGCCCATGCTGGCGTTCGCGCCCGCGACCACGCCGCCGTTCCCTGGCCCGACGACCATGCTGGTGTTCACGCCGGCCATGTCGTTGCCTGGCCCGACGGCCATGTTTGCTTTGGCGCCAGCCGTCTCGCCGTCGCTCTGCTCGGCAACGAGATCTTGCGCCGGGAGGACGACCTCCTTCCGTCGCCTCGGGTGCCTGCGCCGCACGACTCTCCTGGGCCTATGCCTGTCCACCTTCCACTCCGGCCATGATGGCAGAGCCCCTTGGCGTGCCGAGCTTTGCACGTTGTCGACGGCGGCGTTCTCGGTTACCTCTTCTCGGCTCGAAGTCCCGGCGTCAATTGAGTTGCCGGTGGCGACGTCAGTGTTCCTCGCTATCTGACCGGGAGCACCGACGACGGAGTTGTTGGAAGAACTGGCTCCGTCTGTCTCTGTCCTTCGCCATCGCAGCATCGCCGTTGCGGTTTCGACTTGGGGCTCTTCTTCTCTGGTGCCGTTACCGGCGGGTTCGGTATCGGAACCGACGGTGGCGTTCCCGGCGCCCTGCAGGGGAGGACCCTGCGCGTTGGCCGTCTGCCCGGATACCGATGTCGCTTGCCCCGAGCCGACTTCCGACGCCGACGCCGACGAGTGCCCCACTGCGCTGCTCTGCACGCGACGCGACGCCGCCGTTGCGTTGCGCGCGTCGCTCTGGTCATCGTCAGCAGCGCCGCCCGCAGTCACTGCAGGAGGAATAATGGGAGGGTGGGGAAGAAGCGATTTCCTCGGCGACGTCGTGGACGTGTTCGACGACAGCCACGACAGGAGAATCCCGGACGACGACGAGGACGACGAGGAGGCGGCGGCCGGGGAGGGGAAGGAGTCGCCAGCGGCCGGCCCGCTGGTGACGGAGACGTAGAAGAAGCCGAGCGCGAGCGCGAGCACGGCGGAGAAGCAGCCCACCACCACCGCCTTGCTACTCACGTGGCCGACGCCGTACTTGCCGCCCCGCTTGTAGCTGGCGAGGGAAGACGAGGAGGAGGACGGGGAGTGGAGGCCCTGCACGTGCACCTGCAGGGACCCGCTGCTGCCACTGCCGCCGCCGCCTGCTCGGTCCAGCATCGACAGCCACGCCTTCTTCCACCCTGGCATTGCTTGGTACGCGGCGATCGGCGCGACTGACCGTTCTCGGCGAAGGAGAGATTGGCGAGGCCGGAACGAAGGAGACGAGCAGTTTGTCCAAGCAACCGCATGTAACTAACAGTCAACAGAAGTGAAGGGATCAACTGAACCCAGCCGGATGGATCGGATCTCGACTCCTCCTCCTCAGAGCATGGCGGCGTCCAGGTGGCGAGAAGGACTAGGACGCCGGCGGGAGTAGGCAGGGAGGTGCAGTTGCAGTCAAAGGACGCGTGGATCCGGATCGAGGCCCGTTCGGGCATGCAGTTTTGAAGTTGAAGTTGGGAACATGCATACTGAAGAGATCGAGAGATGGAGAGACGAGAGCGCCTTACTGAATTTTGTGGCCTAAATATGCCAAATTTGCGTTTAAAATGCGTTGTTTGATTTTGTGACCTGGCCAACTTTTTGTGCAATTTAGTGAAACAAAGTGTTTGGATCACAACCAGACCAAGTTATTGCCAAAAAATAGGGAAAAGCTAACCAACACTCGAGCGTTTCAGCTACGTCCAGCACCCGATTTTTACTCCATGCACATGCTCAGGCAGCAGTAGCAAGGAGCTTCTTCTTCCCCAATTCCGGCGACAACTCCGGCGAGTCTAGGGTTAGGGGTTCGGGTTTTCGGGGCTGGGGGTTCCTTGCCGGTGAGTGGTGGCGGCCCTAGAGGAAAAGCCGCCGGCGGTAGGCCGGACCGGCGGAGGTGGCGGGCGCGGGGGCGGCGAGGCACGGCGGCGGTGGCGCCGCCGGACGGGCGGTGGAGGACATCCGGTGGGTGGGGCAAGGGCGGGGGCGATGGCTGCGACGATGGCGGCGGCGGGAGGCGGCAGCGGGGCGGGCAGGGAGGCGGCTGCCGCGGGCGCGGTAGGGTGTCGCCGGAGCTCCGTGCCGCCGCCGGCACGGAGCTAGGCGGTGGCACGCGGAGGCGGCGGTGGAGGCAAGGGAGCTCGGAGGAGAAAGAGGTGCGGTCTCTTCTTGCTGCTGCTGGAGAAAGGAGGACCGGCTGGTGCTTGCTGGAGGAGGAAGATGAAGAAAAGCCGTTGGATGTGCATCTAACGGCTAAAAAAAAATCGTGTGTTGCTCATAGAACACCAGAGTGCACTATAAACAAGCCCAAAAAATATGAGTAAGAATTATGAAACGTGGAACCTGCATATCATTAATTTTTTAGAACTGAAACGTGGCAAACATGGATCGCCAATTTGTAAATTTGATCTGGCATGTTGGTAGAAAGAACCAAACACGAGCATAATACCTGATTTTGAATTGAGCGAAGAAGAACAAGTATTAGGCACGAATATAAGACCTTGAGGACTCACCTCTTCCCTTAACATGGCCGTAATGTTTGGAGAGCCTTTTGCACATCTATTTGGCACTTTCAACTCAGATTTGACAATTTGGACTACTAGTTGTCGAAACTTCCGTGTCAATTTTTGAACTTAGAATTGCATGTCAACATTTTTGAACTAAAGAAAGAACAAGTTCGACTTAAGTTTTGGCACTTTAAACTTCAAAATAGAGGTTAAATTTAACTTTTATTTGGATCTTTTAATTGCAATTTGAAAGAAAACTTGTAGCTCGAATGAAGATCCATCCACACTTCGGTCGTTAGAATAGGTCCATTCATAAATCTTCGGCCCCAGCCCAATCGAGCGTAGCACGGGCCTACGCAGCCCAGGGCCCCACCGTCGGTCTCTAGGGTTTCAACCCATTGACGAATCCCAGCCGTTTAATCCCCCAAACTCCCGCATCCAGATTGCCCAATCTAACGGCAGCTCCTATAAGACACGCCCCATCTCCCACCTTTCCTTCTGACCCCGCCGCCTTCGCTCTCTCCGTTTCCGGAAGCTTCCTCCTCCCGTGCGCCATGGCCGGCGGCAACCTTTTCGGGCGGGCGCTGAGCTACGTCGTCAACGAGTTCCTCGTCGAGGGCCTCGCCAACAAGTGAGCACGCCTCCCTCTCCGCCCTCCCCCGTCCCTGCCCTATCCTTAGATCCATCTACCGTCGCCTCGCGCGATTCCGATTTTGATGTTGGTTTGACTCGATTTGATGCGAGTCGTTGCGCTTCGTCATCTGGTCCTTGGGAGGATCGGTTTCCCCGATCGGTTCCCAACGGACTCGTTCCCTTGAAGCCACATAATCCCGTTGTATCTTGGGCCGACCCTTTTCTCGTGTGCCCTCGGAGATTCACCATGAACAGGGCACCGCTCGGCTCTTACATACATGACTTTGTTAGAACATAGTTTCGAGCTGTCGATACTCGTTTTTCCTGGATTGCTCTTGATTTGTGTCCACGATGGCGATGAGCCCTAACAGACATCTGCCGATTCTCTTGATGCAAATAATCTAATGGACCTAGCTGCAGTTTTTGTTTAAATTGCGCTGTTTTCTGCTGTTGATGTTGCTTTTTGAATTATGCCATGACGATGATGAGCCCTAACAGACCTGTAATGATTCTTGCGGTTATGATCGCTTGGTACATAGAACATCTAAGGGACTGAGTCACAGATTTGTTTAGTTCCCGGGTAGGATGCTGAGACCTATTTGAGGGTTTATATAGTACAGCTGGTTAATTTATATGGCTTTAGTTTGTCAACTATAATAGAATGAAATTTGGGCCTGATGCCATGACTCCAGTTTTCAAATGTTGATAGGAACCTTCTCTGTCTGTCTGCGGAGCCGGTCTCTGTGCTTATATACTCTATTATATTTTAGTTAATTTTGTATTTTCAACTCATGGTGATGATGATAAAGCTAAGGCTTGTTTCTCAACATTCGCAGTAGCTGCCCAAGAGCTTTCGCCCTGCCAGGCTTGAGAGCTAATGCTGTTAAATCCTTCCTTGGATGTCTGAACCATGATAATGTTCCTGCATAATTTATTTTCCTGCTTTTGATTATGGGTCTTGTTTTTTCAACTCATGGTGATGATGATAAAGCTAAGGCTTGTTTCTCAACATTCGCAGTAGCCGCCCAAGAGCTCTCGCCCTGCCAGGCTTGAGAGCTAATGCTGTTAAATCCTTCCTTGGATGTCTGAACCATGATTATTTTCCTGTAAAACTTATTTTCCTGCTTTTGATTATGGGTCTTTTTCGTGGTGACAATTAACTTTGGCATGATGTGTCACTGATAACAACAGTGATGAGTCCTTATGTTTAGGGTACTGATGAGCAGATTATGTTTCTAATGGTTAGATTCACAGTGATGTTTGTGATAACAGTGATGAGTCCTTACACAGTTACAGACCTGTGATGATTCTTGCGGGAATGATCGCTTGATTCAAAGAACATCTAAGGGACTGAGTTGTCATGAATTAGTATATGCTTGATTCTTTTAATGGTATATTTATTTGCTAGGGCCACTTCTCTTGGTTCAATTCCTGTGCTATGGTTTTATTATGTTCTGCTTCTCTTGGTTCATGCTCATGAGCTGTTTTTGGTTCCTGAGCTTTGGAAGGTGAAGCAAAAATCTCAATGGTTCCTCTCGCTATCCGGGGCAGAATTTCTTTTGATGCTGCTGGACGTCGAGGAACTATATTCTACTAGTCTGTCTCTTAAAATACTCCGTTCATCCCAAATTATAGGTTGTTTTGACTTTTCTAGATGCATAGATATTATTATGCATTTAGACATAGGGTATATCTTAGTGCATAATAAAGTATATGGATCTTAAAAAGCCAAAATGACCTATAATTTGGGACGGAGGGAGTGATGTACTTTCTGTTTTGGTTGTACTGGTACATTTTTCATGGTTGCAATTTGCTGTGTTTTGTGGGGTGCTTGTTTGGTTACTGATTGTTCTTACAGTCAGACGTCATATTTTGCAGCCGTGCATTCCAGAGGTTCGCTGTGAAGACCAACAGAACTCTTGAGAGCCTATCGTCTAAAGGTAATGTTCTCAACCAGTCCAGACTTAATCCTCCCCTTTTTTTTCTCACTCGACCAAAGTACCGTGGAATGTCAACTGATGACTTGGTTTTGTTGCCATTCTAAATCTGACCATCGAAGTGCTAGTTTCATCTTGTTTTGTTATCTGAGTGTTATGTTCTTATAAACTGATGAGCTTCTCTCCTTTTCAGCTAAGGAAGTGAGGGAGGAGCTATCGGAGCAACTGAAGGAAGCTCGTGGTCAGGACGATGTAAGTGATATAGAAATAATTTCCTGGTGGCCTATTATGTTCAAAAGTGCAGTATCATTTCGTGCTATCATTTGCTAGTTTTTAGTGCTATGTCTGACCAGAGATCTCTGTTTGCAGCACTTCAGGCGGTGAAGCTGGTTCGCACATTGGTTCACCAAGATGATGCTGACCGTGCAATCTTTTGCTGTAGTTTTCCTAGTACCTGTCTGGGTCCTATTTATTGATGTCATTCCATTGATGGAGCCGTTCTCTGGTATCCTATTTTGGATGTCACTCAATTGAAGGAACCTTTGTATAGTATCTTCAGTTTCTACGCACCTGAGTATCAGACGCAGAGCAGTTGATGTTCATGTCCCTTCTCTCTTGTGCTGTGAAATGGAACACAAACCACTGGCAACCAGCATTAGTGTACTGTTAATAAGATATATTGGTGTTGATTATCTTACTTTGTATGTGGATTTGTTCCGGCTGGTCTTGGATCAACATGGTCCTATATGATATTTATCCTGTATAAAAATGTTACGATTATGTTGGAATGTTACCATTTTCAGAGCGTTTGTGTAGAAATGATTCTGTCTGAACTGCTTCGACTGTGGTCTGTGTGGAGCAACCTCCAGTTCGATTTGTTGCTGAACCGCGGTTGTTTATCGTGTTGATGACGACTCGCGAACTGTCAGGGTAGGTAGACAACAGATAGGATAATTGCTGGCTCTTCCCATTTCATTTTAGATACCGAAATAGTGCGTGGCAGTGGTCAGCCACGCTTGATTTCAAACTGAAGGAGTTGCAAATTAATGCGAATTTGGTTAGGTTATCGCACGAACTGACGAAAATCAGCACGTCAACGAAATCCGGCTATCCGAACGACGCACCAACAGCAGGAGGCAACCGCACCGCGGCTCGTTTTCCTCCCCGCCGGCTCAACAAAAACCAACGCGACGCACGCCAGCCCGGCCGTCGCCACCCACGCCAGCGCCGCCCTTCACCTCACCGGCACGCCTCCCACGCGCCGCGTGCTCCTTTTCGCGCCCGGCTCGTGGGATGTGCCATCTGCTCCTGCCCCACCGCCTCCTCTCCTCCTCCCCCGCCATGGCTCGCGCTTCCGTCTCCGGCTCCGCCGCCGCGGCCAAAGCCCTGCTCCCCTTAAACCCCGCCCGCGGCGCCCGCCTCCCTTCCCTGCTCCCCACGGCGCGCCGCCTCCCTGTCCCCGGGGCCGGCCGCGTGTTCCGCGGCGCCTCGCTCCGGTGCTATGCCGCCGCCGCCGCGGTGGTGGCCGAGCAGGGCCGCATCAAGGTCCAGAACCCCATCGTCGAGATGGACGGTACGTTTGGTCCACTCCCTTCTCTCCCCTTCGTGCCGCGCGGGCGTAGGCGGTGGGGATGATGACTCTGCTGCTTTGCTTGTTTTGCTTTCAGGGGATGAGATGACGCGGGTCATATGGAGTATGATAAAGGATAAGGTCTGTGGAATTCCTATGTTGTTTTCTGCTGTTATCGATCACTAGTAAATTGTAGTTTTGATCACTTGGTGGTTTGCTGATGCGAATTGGATGGGATGGAATTGGACCGTGTGCAGCTCATCTTCCCGTACCTGGAGCTGGATGTGAAGTACTATGATCTTGGGATTCTCAACAGGGACGCCACCAATGATGAGGTCACCGTCGAAAGTGCTGAGGCTACATTGAAGTAAGTCAATTAATTCCCTTATTTTCATCCTTGGGGTTTCAGTGGGACCGATGTGAAGCTAATTGTTGTTGGTACCTTAGTCTCCAAACCAGTTAGGAACAAGG
This sequence comes from Setaria italica, assembly GCF_000263155.2. NCBI lineage: Eukaryota > Viridiplantae > Streptophyta > Magnoliopsida > Poales > Poaceae > Setaria > Setaria italica. The sequence continues at coordinate 24,503,867 of NC_028456.1, forward strand.
GCCAAGGGCTTTTCATGGTGAATCTAATCTAGTAGCTGACTTGACAATTGTTTTTTCTTCATGCATATGCCATAATCGTGGATGTATTGTTCACTCTCACGTCAGAGATGATTAAACACTAACGTTAAGGTGTTTGGTTTAATGTTCCGTATTTCCTTTTACCTGATGGTTTTCCGTGAAGAGTCTATCAAATAGCTATAGGGGGGTGCATTTTCTCAATGGCAGGACACACCTTTGCTTTTTGGCAATACTAAAGGTGCTTGAATGTTTTTAATTTCATCTTCATTGTGTAATGTAGGATTGGTATACTCATTTCTAGTTTACACATACTGGTGGTCTTATCAATCAACCAATCACTAATTCACTGTTGATTTGATTGACTATCAAGATTGTTAAACCGTTAACTCTTCCGCTGTTGTTCTGGTAACCATGCCTAACAACCTTAATATCCTGGAGCTGATCATAAAATTATAGTTCATCTCAGAATTATGCTGGACCGTCTTTTGAACTTCTACTTGGCTTTTGCGTGTCATGATGCCATTTTATGCATAAAATCATTTTGTACATTCTTGTTGCATATGTAAGATCTCCTTTTGTGCTCTCTACAGGTATAATGTAGCTGTTAAGTGCGCAACAATCACGCCTGGTAAGTCCCTTCAACTTTTACTTCCCATGTTCAATTATATAGTTGTGCGCTAAGGTGCATTTACTTAAATGCAGATGAGACAAGAGTCAAAGAGTTTAAACTCAAGTCTATGTGGCGGAGCCCAAACGGCACAATAAGAAATATTCTAAATGGTTTACTCTCTGCTCTTTCTGATTCTAGAAATGTTGTTTTAACATACTAGAAAATTATATGAAATATTCTATATCATGATAGCTAAACTCTGGCATTCTTTCTTTTAACAATTTCTCACTGTGGCATGCAGGGACTGTTTTTCGTGAACCCATCTTGTGTAAAAACATCCCACGTATACTGTCTGGTAAGTAGGTTACAGTATGACATGTTCAATACATCAATTAATGAAGTTGCCGAATTAATAAAATTGTGTTCTTTAGGCTGGAAGAAACCAATTTGCATAGGAAGGCACGCCTTTGGTGACCAGTATCGAGCAACTGATATGATTATTAATGGTCCAGGAAAGCTCAAGATGGTATTTGGTGAGCTCAATTTGACCACTATTTAGTTCTATTAAAAAAATCTGCTATGTCAATTTTCTCATCTTTCCCTTGTTGCTACTCAAAATCAGTGCCTGATGGGGCTGAGCCGGTGGAGCTGGATGTCTATGATTTTAAAGGACCTGGTGTGGCGTTATCGATGTATAACGTGGATGAGGTACGGTGGAACATCAATAGGACACTCTGCTATCTTCTCTTTTGAGTGCTATTCTAACTTCCTCTCACTTTTTAGTCTATTAGGGCTTTTGCTGAATCTTCTATGGCTATGGCACTTTCCAAAAAATGGCCTCTTTATCTCAGCACCAAGAACACAATCCTAAAAAAGTACGACGGAAGGTAGGAATTGCCATCCTTTGATCTTTGTAGTGCAATCCACATTATTGCCGTTATTAAACATTCTTTTGTCGCCTCAAGGACTACCACATACGGGTTCAGAGGGAGGCTAGAATGCCTTTCCATGTTTTGCATTCGATGGTACTTTGCCAAAAAAAAATGGTGATGTGCATCCCTGCATATATTAGCTGCTGAAGCTTCAATAACGATGAAGCTTTATCTTGGTACATGTACTAAAAAAATATGATGGCAGGTTGGAATTGCCATGCTTTGGCCTTTGTAGTATGTTTTCCCCTGATATTGTTCACAGTGTTATTATGCATTCCGTTACTGTCTCAAGGAGTACCAAGAACCTTTCTCTCTGATACTTCTATGAACGTAAATCAATGTACACATAATAAGTCTTATTCTCTTAAGTCTGTACTGTGAATGAGCAAACATTTTGTCTGACATGAGTGACCAGCAAGCATGTGCCTTCACAATTGTGCTACCATGGACCATTGTCTGTAGGCAAACGGATTATGGTTACAATCTTTCCCTCAGTTTACAGCTACTGCTGCATTTAAGTTTTATTGAATCTATCCGGAAGTTGCTCTTTGCCTAGCCTTTATGCAACCTACAGACTAGAGTCTGGGGGGAATTAGGGTTCAGACAGGGAGCAGAATAGTTTTCCATGATTTGTATTCTGATTGCTCCTTTTTTTGTTTGGTTGCCTTCTTATTCAATAAAACTAGTTAACTTACACTGCAGCTAATCGTGTTATACTAGACCAGTCCAATCTTGACACTTGCAAATTTGAAATGAATTGTAGATTCAAAGACATCTTCCAGGAGGTATATGAAGAGAACTGGAAGGAGAAGTTTGAGGAGAACTCAATATGGTTTGTTCTGATTTATCCAGATTTTGATTATGATAGTTTTTTCTCGAACAACAAACAACTTTACATGGTGCATGTAGGTATGAGCATCGGTTGATTGACGACATGGTAGCCTACGCTGTAAAAAGTGAGGGTGGGTACGTGTGGGCATGCAAAAATTATGATGGAGACGTGCAGAGCGATTTCCTGGCCCAAGGTTTGCACAAGTTTTCTCCTGTTGTTGAAAATTTGGATATAATGCTATTTTTTGAGATGATGTGCTTACAGAAACTGCATAGTGTAATATACTGGCCCAAGGTTTGTATGATTATTTTCCATGTTTCCAATTTCTTATCAATTTACTTTTCTTAATGAATGCTTGTTTCAGGTTTTGGATCGCTGGGTTTGATGACATCAGTGCTGGTACGTTGTGTTATCTTTTGCACCGCTGTCGAACCCATTGCATAAATTATTTTTGCACATTTGGATGAGCTGCATATTTTCACATTTAAGTAATGGGAATTGGGACTTAAACCGATGGCAAAAATGCCACAACCTTGTGAGTTAGACCACCAGGCTGCATAGATGTCACTAATCTGCTTTTATTATATTAGATCGCTAAATAGCATATTCTTTTCTACAGTTGTCTTCTGATGGGAAAACATTGGAGGCTGAGGCTGCTCATGGGACTGTCACAAGACATTTCAGGTTACATGAGAAGGGGCAGGAGACGAGTACCAACAGTATTGCCTCTATATTTGCTTGGACTCGTGGACTAGAACACAGGTAATCACTCTTGTTGGAGTAAATGATGAATTTTACACATATTCTGTTTGTGTTTGTTCATCTACTTTTGTACCTGCTAATTTTGTTTCTCAGATATGGTGTATCTGCTAATGTAATAACGGTATATTTGTCTGTTTAGGGCAAAGCTGGATAAAAATGATAGGCTGCTGGATTTTACACAGAAACTTGAATCTGCATGTATTGAAACTGTGGAATCTGGCAAAATGACGAAGGACCTTGCACTTCTTATCCATGGCCCCAAGTAAGCTGATTTACGTCTGTCTTCAGTATTTTCATGTTGTTGAGAACCTTAATGCTCCATGGATGATATCATTTTGTGTTGAAACTTATCAATATGGATATAAAAAGATAGTAGCATATTAAGGACCACTCATCAAATTAAATGATGACAGCTAGACTCTGTAAGCACCAATATTGTGTTATTGTGATGGCTAAAAGCTTTCAGGACCAAATACTTTTATTATTGATGATCCATATTGTCCAGTGCTTGTTCTTGAACATGATTTCGACCAAATCTTCTACATGATTGTGCTTAACTAGCTTCTGATATTTTCTTAACATGCTTCCATATGGTAGCCAATAATTGTGTCATCATGGCTACAGCTCTGTTTCTGAATTTCTAAGCAATAAAGACGAGTCTAATGAACTTGTAAGCTTGTATCGATGATTAAGCTGGGTAGGATCCTGCTATTTCCCCTGGTCTGAGACTGAAGAATCTTTTTTGTTCACAGCAGTTTGTTCTGTCGCTTGTTGTCTTTGCCGTGTTCTTTTACCTTAGCTGTTGTTTTCGTGGGCATGAATATTTTTCTGTTGCTAGGGTAACAAGGGAGTTCTACCTGAGCACCGAAGAGTTCATCAACGCTGTCGCTCAGCAGTTGCGAGGAAAGATTCAGGAACCAGCTGCGGTGCAATCCTGAGCTTGATGTCTGAAACCGAGTGAGCCATGTTCACTGTGAATTAGTTCATTGACGCTGTCGCTCAGCAACTGCTAGGGAAGATTCAGACATCAGCTGCGGTGTAATCTTGAGCTTGAAGTCTGAAACCGAGTGAGACAGTTTCACTGTGCATTCGGCGCGCATTTTGATCGGGGTGACGAGATGGATCTCAGAAACAAAATTTCTTTTTTTTTGCGGTTATTATACAAACATTTCATGGCTTGGTAAATAATGGTCCAAAGATCAACGAATTCAAAGCAACATTGAACACAACATGTTGCTAGTTTAGCCGTCCAGTATGTTTTTTTTTCCATTTTCCAGAATTTTATCTGACCATACTTGCATGAGCATGAGCTTTGAGTTTGGTGCTCTTCTGAATACGCGCTTGAGTTGCAAGGTGTACAATCTAGATCCAAGTACATATGTTCCGAATATACGGCAAACAGCTAGTACTACTACCATTTCATTGCCAGTTACCCAAATATGTATGCGTATTTTATATAGGATACAGTGATGGTTTCTATATCCCTCAACGGATATGGGTACCCTATGGGTCTCCACCGACCAGTATCCGTTGAGGGATATGGGTATCGCATCGGTCTCCACCGATCAGAATACTGGTCGGACTTAACAAGTAGGCCCGCCCAATCAGGACGTGCGAGTTGAGGATGTGAAGTTACTCCCCACCGACCAGGATACTGGCCGGACTTGATAAGTGGGTCCGCCTGATCAGGACATGCGGGTCGAGAACGTGAAGTTACTTGGAGTACATGTCAAGGCAGCAAAGCTGTCCAAATCTAATCGGATATTGTGGAATACGTTTTGTAGTCCGACTCAGATTGCTTTCCATGTAAATATCAAGTAGATTAGATTCAAACCGAATTGTAATCCTTGGTCGTCAGCCTATATAAGACGGTCAAGGGCACCCTCCGAGGACAACTCATCCAATCTCATACCAAGCAATACAATCCAACGTATAGGACGTAGGGTATTACTCTCCGAAGGCCTGAACCTGTCTAAAACCCTCGTGTCCCCCTTTGTATTCTCGTGATCACCTTCGAGTTCTTGATTTCGCAATCACTCTCACCTACAAATCAACCACTTGGGTAACCTCCTGGTGGACTATCAGGCTTATAAACCGCTCCGGGCCACACTCATATCTTCGTGGCAGTTGACAAGTTTACAAAATGGATCGAGGTCAAGGCTGCCATTAGCATTGAGTCGGCCAAAGCAGCTCAGTTCATGGAAGAAATTATGCACCGCTTTGGAGTGCCTAATAGAATCATAACCAACCTTGGTGCGCAGTTCACAAACTCCGAGTTCTGGGAGTTTTGCCAAGACAACCTCATCGACGTGTACTACTCCTCAGTAGCGCACCCACGTTGCAATGGTCAGGTTGAATGCGCAAATGGGATGGTCCTCCAGTCCCTCAAGTCACGCATCTTTGACGACGCGTCCAAATACGCTACCAAGTGGCTACGCGAGTTACCCCATGTCGTCTGGGGCCTAAGAACACAGAAGAGTCAGGCTACCGGCTACACTCCTTTCTTCATGGTTTATGGCTTAGAAGCCGTCTTGCCATCTGATGTGGCCTTTGGCACCCCGCGTATCCAATACTACGAGGAGGGCGAGGCAGAAAAGAGTCAGCAGGTTGACATTGATAGCCTTGACAAACATCGTGTGGTGGCCCTCATCCAGCACGCACACCATGAGCAACAGATACGGCGCTTCCGCGACCGTGTGGTGACGAACTAATTGCATGAGCCGGGGCTAATTCACGATATGAATCTATTAAGCCTAATTAATCCATAATTAGCACATATTTACTATAGCGACATATGGTTAAATCATGGACTAATTAGGCTTAATAGATTCGTCTCGCGAATTAGCCTTCATTTATGCAATTGGTTTTGTAATTAACCTATATTTAATACTTCTGATTAGTATCTAAATATTTGATGTGACAGGTTTAGGTCCTGTTTGGTTTGCCCTGCTAAATTTTAGGGACTAAAGTTTAGTCACTTTTAGTCCCTAAATTGCCAAACAGGATGACTAAAAGTTGCTAAAGTTTAATCCCTAAAATTTAACCCTTTAGTCCCCAAGGATTGCTTATAAGGACTAAAAGGGACATTGGATAGGGTGTACCCCTCATTAATGAACCGTGCCTCCCTCCTACCCCACACGCTCCGCCGCCGGCCCCCACCCTCCCCGGCACCCACCCCGTCCCGCCCCGACCCCCGCTCCGCCCCCAGCCACCCGCCCCCCGGGAGGGTCGGCGGAGGGGCGGTGAAGGACCTTGGCCACAGGAGGGTGGCGATTCGATGGTGGGCAGCCTTGAATCGTAGGTGAGCAACCCAAATTAAGAGGAGGACGGCGCCCGGCAACAAACTTCCTTCCTCGGCAGGGGCGCGAGGAGGACGGCCGCCAGAGCTCAAGTAGGGCCAAATCGAGGGGCGCGAAGGGTGAGGAGGGCGGTGGCGAGCTTATCAGTGGGGTCCCATCGTTGGACAATGGCCGGCGGTGAGGGAGGTAGAGATAGCATAAGGGCAGAGGGGCTACCTGGCACGGAAGAAGGGAGAAGGGCAGGTGCAGCAATAATTAGGGGTAGTTTGATCTTTATTCAACTTATTTAATATTTTTTAATCACTATAATCAAACAGGAGGATTAAACTTTGGTCAGGAGAGTAATGAAAGTTTAGAACCAAACATATCGCTAGCTCCAAACGGGGCTAGATTCGTGGATCCGTAGGGAGCCGTGCCAAGCTGCCAGCGTGGTCATCGGGATAGAGACTCGCACACGGCACAGGCACAGCGTGCCAAAATCCTTATTCCCAAACCCCAACTACCTCCCCGGCGCCTCTCTTCGTCGTCCCCTGCCTTATATACGAGTCGAGGCGGACGAGGCACGGATGGGAATCGCCTCCTCTTCGTCCTCAAGCCCGGAATCCAGAGCTATGGCGCTCACCAAGGCCAAGGAGATCGTCGCCTCCGCGCCCGTCGTCGTCTTCAGGTCTCTTCCTTCCCATCTCTCCAGTCTCCATTGACGAGTGCTGCTAGATTTGGCGTCGGAAATAATTGCAAGGAAATCAAAAAGGGGAAAGGGGGAGCTGGAGAATTTTATTATCAGCCCTCCTTTACCATCCATGAGATGAGCATATTCCTCTCTTCTTCTTTTTTCGTTCTCCGCGAGAATATTCGCTGTTCATCCCTATCTTCGAAGAGTGATGCAAGGAGATTAATTTAATCTATAATCTCTAGAGATGTCGGTTTCGTTACGGATGTTTTAACACGCAATTCCTGGCAGATTTGCTGAACGCTGTGGAAAGTGGAGAATTTGAATCCGTACCCTGTACCTATCTTATTTGGATAGAACCAAATCATGTTTGCAAGTTTGAAATTCTTCAGCTAAGGGATTCGAAAACTGATATGGGGGTTATTACTTGGATTACCTAGCCAGCTCCTTGCCCCCCAGCCCTTCAAAGCCTGTTTGGAAAGGGGAGATGTGATTCAAATCCTTAGGGTTAGTTCAAATTTGTGCTAGAAGTTTCTATGCAGCTGAATTGGCTGCATCAGTTCCTAAGGCACCCCCCCCCCCCCCCCCCCCCCCCCCATCTTCCAAACATGACCTAAAAATTTTGATGGTCCTGCTATCTTTACTGTTGAAGTGTTGAGGTTCACACTTCACGGCATCCTGCAATGGAAGATGGGGTTTTTAGTTTTGTTGTCTGGAAGTATCTTCCCCTGCTCTGTGGCTGATCGTTATTTCGGGTTACATGCAGCAAGTCTTACTGCCCTTTCTGCGTCCGTGTGAAGCAGCTGTTCGAGAAACTGGGGGCAACCTTCAAGGCCATTGAGCTGGATGTGGAAAGTGAGTGCTCTTAATTTTGTTTATTCTTTTCACATTTCACTGTGCAATTCTTAGTTAGACTTGAGGCATGGTGCATATTACTAATTGCTGATGGCTAGCTTGGCATATTTATAAACTTCAGATGTTTCTCACGTATGGTTTTGCTGAGATATAAAATGGTTACAAGGGCTTATAGATGAAGGATGTAGTATAGCAGCACCATCATTCGATTTTGGGACAGTTGATTTTTTTTATGAAAGTTGGTGCTGTTTAATGTGATTAGATTGTTTGGTTAGATGGTAAAGAAACATCGGTTATGGCAATTGGCAATTAACTAAGAATGAATCACCCGACAAATACAGTGCTAGCTGCTAAGTAGTATTTTCTCTATTAATATAAGCCAAGCAGAGCTCTTGCCGGCGGTTAAAGAAAAAACCCTGCTAAATGGTATGTTTGTAACCATCAGAATCATATCTATGTTGTGTTGTTTCAATTGCTTGAGCATAACATATTTTACACTGAATGGTGAAATATTTGTCTTCAATTACAAAGCACCACCATCTCCTGCAGTACTGCTGAATGCCAAGTGTATACTCATGACAAACATTTATCTTCCTGGGGCTCTTAGTTCATAGTTCAGACTTTGGACTCTGCATATTGATGATCGTCACGGGGTTTGGGGCAAACAAACTCTTACTGAATTTATCTGTTTTACTTTAGGTGATGGATCTGAGCTCCAGGATGCTCTCAAGGAATGGACTGGACAGAGGACTGTCCCAAATGTCTTCATCAGTGGGAAGCATATCGGTGGCTGCGACGGTGAGCCATTTTTCCTTCTACTATTGCAGATCAATCTGTTTAACCTCTATTTAATTTGTGACCATGCATCTGTATACATGTGGAAAAAACGACCTATACTCATTTGGTTGTCTGAAGTTACCTGACATGTTTTGTCTTTTTGGGCAGATACCATGGCACTGAACAATGATGGGAAGCTGGTGCCGCTGCTGACTGAGGCTGGAGCGATCGCCGGTTCTACCTCAAAAAAAACCACCACCACCACTGCTTAGCTCGACGTGAGAGTTTTCCTGTGCTATAAATAAGGGGTGCTGGACTTGTATGCTATCAAAGTGTCAAGTACTATGCTGACTGTTAGTCCCCGTGTTGAACCACCCAGACATCAGTCAAGTTGCATGCCTGCTCTAGTAGTAATGAATTTCATATTATGAAGTCCGCTGTCGTTGTGATGTTCATCTTTCTGCTGGAAATATGTGTGCATCTGCCATGGGATCGATGCTGAGCCTGGACTGCATTTCAGTGCTTTTAACCCTGCAGAACTGTCGAAACTGATCCCATGAAAATGAGTATCGAAGGCAACGACAATCGACAAAGCAGTTCCCAGCGCGAAACTGCAATGGAACATTATACTGTATTACGAAATCAACGTCGTCCGCGCCAGCACGAATCAAGCGTCCTGCTTCCGTCCATTCTCAGGTACACCTTGTACACGACCAGCTCCTCGTCGTCGCAGTGCTCGCCGTACGGGAAGTCCGGCCCGAACACGTATTCTTCCATGCACCACACGGTCCGCGACGTTCACCGCACCACCTCCTCCTCGTCCTCCCGGTACCGGAACAGGCGCCGGTAGCCCAGCTCCCGGCCTTCTCCGTCCTTGACGCTCCAGTAGCGCGCCGCCAGCACGTACTGCCCCGGCACCGCCCTCCGCGGGGGCGCTATGCCATTGCCATCGTCACCGTGCTCGGCTCGCGGGCGCCGCGCCACGAAGAACCACTCGAACCTGTCGTTAGCCGCCGGCAGCACGGACGTGAGCACCGCGGGGTGCGCCGCGCATACGTCGGCGGCGTGGTGCATGCGGCACCGCAGCGGGTCCCCGACGCCGAGGCTGGCGAGGTAGAGCTGCACGAGCACCTGCGGGCTCACGTCGTCGGCGCCCTCGCGTCGCCCCGCGCCGTCGAGGCGGAGGAGGAGCCTCCTGTGGAGCGCCCCGCCGCGCGCTGGGTACAACTTGCACACGACCACGTCGAACGCCCCGCCGGCGCCGCGGTCGCCGTACTCGTCCATGCGCCACTCCGTCTCCCTCGCGGCGCTGGCTTCCACGGAGTCCTCGTGGTAGCGGAAGCTGTGGCAGTACCACGCGCCGCGGGGCTTGGCCTCGCTGGCGAGGCGGTACGCCCCGGGCCAGGCCCTCCGATTGCCGCCGAGGCCCCGCCCGCGGCAGACGAAGAAGAGCCACTCGGGCCGGTCGTTGGCGGGCGGGTGGACCTTGGCGAGCAACGCCGGGTGGTGCGCGCCGTAGACGTCGGCGTCGTGGATCTGCGGCGGCAGGTCGCCGCACCGCAGGGCGCGGCGCGCGGGCAGGTACCGGCCGACGAGGTCGTCCGGCGCGGGGTCGAACGGCGGCGGCTGGCCGCCTGGAGGCCTGTTCCCGCCGCGCCGCGGTGGCCTCGGCGGCCTGCCCCCGGCCCCGGCCCGGCCGCCGTGTCGCTGCTGCCGCCGGCGCGGAGGAGGACCCAGCCATCGTCGGTCTCCTCCTCGCGGAGGCCGGCGGCGGACGGCGCGGGGCACGACGCGGCCTTCTGCATTGCTCCCGGCGCCGGCGCTTCGGTGTCGCTGGGGGGCTTAACGGTATCCTGCACGCTCTCTAACGTTCCGAAGCGAGATGTGATCGCCTCGGGAACGCGCGGCCGGCGTGCGGTTTTCGTAGAGCGCGCGACGCGAGGCTGGTTTCCGAGGCGTAGTTATCGGAGGACGTGAGGGGAGCCAACAGCCAAGGCGTGATCGGAGTAGGGGAAGAGGAGGAGCTAGATTGCCAGACAGAGAAGACGGGGGAGAAGAAGTGATAGGGCAGTGAGAACGGTAAACTCACCTGGGCTGTGCAACTAGTGAGCCCACTCAACATATGCAGCCTACCAAACACCACATGATAGACTCCAATTATGCAGCCCACCATGATGTTACACCCTACCAATCGCAAAATTGCGCGGGCCAAATTTCTTATGAACTCTACTAATCACGGGCCAAAATGGTAGGAGAAGCCGGGCTTGGGCTGTCCATGGGCTTAGGTTAGCCAGGCTTGGTCCTATGCAGCCTACCAATCACAGCCTTAGACGCTGCGAAAAGAGATGAATGTGACGCGTGGCAGTGGAAGAAACTCCTGAAAAGACCTCCACATGCATGCTAAGCACACTGCTAGAACAGAATAATGCAGGTGCACTGACTCATCAGTGATTTTTTTCAAAAAAATCAGATAACGACTGACTCATTAGTGATAACTGGAGATTGTTCATACACGTAATACACACTTTTTACACTCGGTGCGTGCATGCATGATGCATGGTTGGAAATAATCAATATCGAATTGGGTAATTTGTCACCCTCATATCCCCTTAGTTTTACAGGTAAGGATCACAGAGCTTTGCTAATTGCTAGCTATATATAGCGGGAAAAAACTTCTCCTGTGTACGTACGTTTCCCCCATATAGAAAGCGCCCCAGAGCTTTTACGGGTCATCAGCTGTGGCGCCGGCAGCTGCAGAGTGGATGTACGGTAGCAGTTGTCCCGTCCTTATCCACCAGCACCAACACCCCCTACACGACGAGATGATCAGCTCGATCGATCTCTCGCTCTAGTCGAAGGGCATGCGGCAACGGGTTAGCGAGAATCTCTCTACCACAGCGTGCATGGCCCGCCGCCGGCGGCGTCGTCGACCACGCCGTCAAGGTTCCACAGGCTGCCCCACGTGGCGCCGTCCTCCTCGCTGGACCCGTACTCGTCGCTGGCGGTGGAGCCGCAGCAGCTGCCGGTGCCGCCGCCCTGGACGGCGCAGTGGAGGAGGAGGGCGCAGGACATGGGGCACATGAAGTCCATGGCGTCGTGCATGATCAGATCCTCGTGGTGGTGCCCGCCTGCGGCAGCTTCGGCTACCGCCGGCGCCGCGCACGCGTCGTCGATGACCGCGCTGCCGCGGTCGTCGTCGTCGGCCGCCGTCACGGTGCGCGCGCCGCCGTCCTCGTTCTCGTCCTTGGCGACGACATGCCCCATCTGCAACAGCTGCTGCTGCTTCTGGCTCTGCATCTCCTGCCGCTGCTTGAGGAACCTTGCCCTCGCGCGCTCGATGTTCTTGGACGGCTTCCCCTTCTTGAAGTGCGTCCTCCAGTAGTTCTTGATCTCGTTGTCCGTCCTGCCCGGCAGGCTCCTTGCGATCGTCGACCACCTGCTCACGACAGATACATGTGTCGGCAGAATTTCAGTACACATCAATTGGAACCTTGTTTATTTCATGTTCAGTACACCCAATATATAAAATCATGCCGCTGATCGGTGTGCTAATACTATAATTTACTATACCTGTTTCCCCACAAAGCATGGAGCTGGACTATGATGCTCTCTTCCTGGGGTGTGATCTTTCCTCGCTTCAGATCCGGTCTCAGGTAGTTAACCCACCGCAGCCTGCAGCTCTTGCCGCTCCTCTTCAGCCCTGCAGCACAAAAATGCCAAAAGGAGAATGGAGGATCTCAGACAAACAGCTTGAGCCACCCATGTGCACCAACAGGTGCCGGTCAATTCGCTAACTTTAAGTGGTAGCAAAGTGACGGCTTTCATGATCTAAGTATCGTCTAACCAAATCACTCGAGGGATAACATAAGGTTTTGAGGATCCCGGCGACAAACAGTATCGTGCATGGTGGAATCCTGGGACAGCTCTGCAAGTTGCCAGTTGAGGATCCTTGCGAAACACAAGGTTAAAGTACACACCGTACGCCAGTAGTACTGCGTGCTTGACGACCCCGCAAGGGCCGCAACTTGCGAGCTCTCAACCATTTGCAACTTGCAAGTTGTTGCTGCCGTTTATTTGTTTTTGTTTTTTCGAAGTAAAGTTTACTGTTGGTGAAAAGAGCCAGTACAATCGGAATCAAACAAGCAGATCGCCAACAATATTAACAAAAGTTAAGAGAATTCGCGCAATCGATTTTCAAATTGACAGCACCAAGCCACCAACCGTACCTGTGACCTTGGAGACGGAGTTCCACCGCCCTTCGCCGTGCTGCCGGACGTGCTCGACGAGGAGCTTGTCCTCCTGGCTGGTCCACGGGCCCTTCCTCCACCCGTCCACCTCCTGCCGTCCCCAGCCGAGCGGCTCCCCCTCCATTGGCAACCCAACACAAAGCTCAGCTCGGGGGTTCTTGCCTCGAAGGGCCTGCTGTTTTTAGCTGCTTTCAGCGGAGGCCGGAGGGGAGCGAGCAAAAGCCTTTCCTTTGCTCGGATTCTGCCTGTCCCGCGGAGGTGATGAGTGAGGAGGGCACGGGGCGAGTGAGCCGCTGCCGCGTATATATCGGGCACCGGCGGGGATCCATTCCATTCCCCCTGCCGCTCGCCAAAGCCCCGCGTCGCTGTCAGGGGAGTTCCATGCTCCACTACTAGCTCTTCTGTCGAGCTGGGTTTCCCGAAATGCCCCGGACCCGACGGTAAATTTTCGATCTCGATCGGGTCATGTGGTGCGCCCCGCCGAGAGTTACCGCGTGCTTATTTTTCTTGGCGCGAAAGCGCCATGTCCTGGGGGCCAGGTGCAAAGACCAAAGAGTGCCTTAGAATTTTAGATAATGTCCTCTACCGATCATACAAAGTTACAAACCAAGTTAAAGATGTGATAAAGAAAAAAATGGTGTCTGAGTTAGACCTGAATAAAATTCTACGGCATGTGTGTACCCTGTAGTATGTGCACAGCTCCTTAACAATATTAGTTTCCTGCTTCAAAACAATTAACAATATTTCCTGCCTTTGACCACCATGCATATACTATCCTAGACAACTAATACGGGGGAGAGTGTTTGCTAGGGATGGGCAGCATTCAGTGTCTGTGTCCCAAGATAGCATATATTAGCATGCATACAGCTTCACCTTTGCCACCTCGATCTTTAGCTTGGCATGGTCCTAGGTGTCCCCATGTCTGGGCGCCAGAAACACATTACAAAACAAATACCTTGCGCGGGTTCTAGAAAGCCGACGCGTGGATAACTGCATCTGCAACAACTCAACAAGTGGTGCTTCTTCTTCACCTGGCCCAGCAAGTGCAAACAACGCTTTGATGGCAATCGTACTTGTAGCGATGGCGATCGCGATCACTTTCCGACGCACAATCGAACAAAACTAATCCCAGGGCTGATCTCTGACGGCCCTGCATCATGGCACACAAGCGACGCGCAACACCACACGCATGCCCCGTACCTGGTCGATTCGATCAACGTTTTGTGAGCTGGCACGCGCGGTTATTACAGAAGATACATGTGTATCTGTGATCATGTCCCCTTACTTTGGTGCAAAGAAAGGGGATGTGTGTTGTTTTACTCCGATCCGATCACCTGGTCGATCTCTGTCGCCATCCGGAAAAGGTTACGTTGCCAAAGTACACGACCCTACTAGCGTAGGCGTAGCTTTGTCCCAAGTGTAGTAGTGTGATTACTAGCTAATAATATATAGTGCGCATCACGCCTGCTGCGCGTGTACCAGAAATCTTATTGATCGAGATGATATCGGGTCAGCAGTAGGTCAAGTCGATCCAGTCCAGTTCGGTTTATCAGTCAAAAATATGCATCGACCAACTCTCACACGCGTCCGGCGCTGTGCATGTTAAGTTGTTTCTTCCCAGATCGAGCTATATATGATCGATGATGACTCGAGTCAAGCCGCCACTGCCACTTGCTCGCTGGATCGACGAAGTGGTCATCCAGTAATTCGAGAGTTGCAGATACGCGATCACGCTCGGCCTGCCTGAACCAGGTAGGGAGAAAGACGAACGGATGCGGATTGCGTGTTTAATTTTGGATGTTCGCGTTAGGACCGCGTGTCCTAAAATCTATCGCGGCGCACGCGACAAGAGCATGGAAAACAAGACAAAAAGTAAACAGCAGGACGTGTACGGTTCATCAACTTAATTAGTTGCATGCCGAATTTGCTACGATTTTGTGTAAAATTACCCATGTAAAAAATACGTAACCCATATATACTTATAAATTACTCACCACCGCTATTACAAGAAGGTTAACATAAACTACTTCTAAACCTATATATTTATATATCACCAGTCGTTGCTATTATAAAAAAGAATAATCTAAAATGCCACAAAAGAAGGCAAGATAACTTAATTGGCATGTAATTAAGAGGTCAACGTTGCAATTCAAATGGTCTTTGGGTTGATGTAAAATGTAACAATATAATAAAATTATAAATATACCTAGCCATCATTTGGGTGACTCAAATGTGGATCGTCAAGATAAGATATGGGAGCATGTATCTATGATCTTGGACTTTCATTGTCCAAGGTTACAGTGCCAATAAATCAGAGAACTTTCCATTAATTTTTACACTGGACAGGTGTGTGCACATGCGTGTTTTTTTTTTGGGGGTGGGGGGGGGGGGGCTAAGCCCCCTTCTGTCACGCTCACGACTGAACATACACAGAGCTAATTGCCATGCTTGAACCTTGGACTAGACGAGTCTAAGGCATACCTTGCAATCGAAGATGGTGAAGGTATGATTTTTTGGTAGCAATGTAAGACTATGATATATGTCTCCGGTGTAAATAATATCTGACCAATATAACAATAAGTTGAGGACTAGCTATTTTGAACTCATGGAAAAAAAATCAGAATACATACTCCCTCCGTTCCTGCTTATAAGGTGCACAAGCATATCAAGATTCAAAGTTTAAAACTTTGACCAATAATTTAGGTGATGATTTTTTATTTTTTAATGCAAATTTGACATGGTGGGATTTGTAATCAAATGTACTCTCCAATGATTATAAGTTTATAACCATAAATAATTTAATATAATATAAATGAACAGTCAAAATCTAATTTAGGAGACCGTGCCACGTCATACTACACCTTATAAACAGGAACGGAGGGGGTAATTACTAATTCTATGTAGCGTTAGGAATGCGGTGTGGAAGCCCTAACTAGCTATAGATGGTGGAGTTGCTGACTACGGAACCATGAACTGCCATGCGTGTTGTATCAATTTCAACACTGTGTTAACTCTACTAGCTCGAACAATTTGCGTGAGTATGTAACCATCGTTTTAGAATCAAAGTCCCCGGCGCGGCCCGTATAGTATGCCAAAGAGTAAAGATTACCGGAGGGCAAGTTTGGAAGACCGCACCTAACAAGGGGAATCATGCAAAGCAAAGCCCTTTTGGCGCCTTACCCCTTCGAGAGACCTCCTCGTCGTGACTTCCAACAAAGAATGATGCGCTTATGCTAATTAAGCAGATCATTAGATCACCCTTGATTTAAGTATTGGTACGGTCCCCTGCCCGCCCCTCCACGTACACCTCATCTACATTGCGTAGAGCCGTAGCCGAGCTCCCGCGCCACGATAGTTTATGCGCTCCCCCCCTGTCTCTTTGGCGCCCTCCCGATCCTCTTCTCCATCGACCCCCGCCTCGTCACCTAATCACCCAACGAAAAGCACCAACACAATCGCATCACCCAGTGCATCAGCAAGACACAGCGGTAGCTAGTTAAACAACTCGTAGATGTCCATGTCCTTGTTGCTGTGCCCCGCGCATGCCACAGCAGGGGATCGGATGACATCCATGGTGCGCCGATGGGTGCCCGCCGGGCCAATCGCGACGCGCCACCCGCCGGACCGGTCGATCGGCCGCCGCGCGCCGGGCAGCAGCGACGTCGCCCGTAAAATAACGTGGCTGCTATTTCGGGCAAGCGATCGAGCACGTACGGCCTGGCAGGGGGGCTGGTGGCGCCGGGGGTTATTTTATGCGCGCATCGCCGTCGTCGAGCGTGGGTGCGGCGACTTTGGGCGCCTCACGCCGGCGACAGGTGTCGCGCGATCCGGCGGAGGACCACCGCGCCCTTGTTTAATCCCGTCGCCAACTCCGGCGCGCATAAAGCCCCGGCCCCGGACCACAGGGACAAGGCCAGCTCGATCCCCCCCGGCGTATATATACTATATATATAATCACTCCATATCACCACTACTATAATTATCTAGGGAGGGAGGGTTAGCAGCTTGGCTAGCCTTGCAGTACATGTTACGGCCGGGCCGGGGCCGGGGGCTAGCTTTCATTATTCGCGTTGGCTAGCTTTTCTCCGTGTGTCTGGTTGCATGTCGTTTGCTCTAGGCCACTGCACGTAGGCGGCATCCCATTCGAGCCGGGGGGTTTGATTAGTGGTTTCCGTGGCGTGATCTGGCCGAGGCCAAGGGTTATGTTAAATTGTTAATGCCTGTGTGCGGTGAAATGAAGCATCCATCGACAATTTTATTTTCTCTGTGCGGTGGTGTGATGAAGCATTGGTCTACAAGTCTCCCTCTGCTCACTTTGCGATCCAGAAGGCTCTCGAAAAGCCCCCTGCTTACAAATATACAAAGCCCCCAAAAGCTGGGCGCGCGTATGTGTGTGTATTTTTGGATTGGGGGTATGTTTATACTCCAAGCAAGCTCATCATCGGTCATGGATCACGGGACTTGGGAGCTAAAAGTAGAAAGCAAGATACGGTCCCCGGCACAAAGCTGGTCTAGTTAATTAGTTGCACTAGGTATGGCAACAGTCACGTCCGCCAAATGGGGTGGGAGAATTTGAGAGAAATGCTAAAGCGTGATGGGGCACTAAAAGGTCGCTCTCGATCGTGACCTGCTTTACAGCAGCTCAAGGACAAAGGTAAACTGCACTAGCTAGGAGGAGGGGTAATAACTTTGTTTGGTCACTCGCTCTCAGAACCGAATACACGTTTCCTCATTCTCCACATTCTCTGTGGTTTTAATTTACACTCAGATACGTTCTTCGAACAAAGTTTCTTTGCTTGCAAATTAAGTCGCTTGCCATTCTTAGAAGACCTAATAATATAAAAAACAAAACAATCTGTCTTTGTCTACTACTCGGTCGTCATGTGTACATGTCTTCAATTGTACACATCTTATTACATTCATGATTGCAGAAGAGGAAGAAAAACATTTTTACATCGTTCTGTATTATTGTATGTGTAAAGGCCACACGGTAACCTATAAGTATATGTGTACAGTACTCTTTGTGTACAGTTCTTTGCCCCTTGGGACTGTGCTAAAAAGTAATAACTCTTTCACCATTATTCAATGAAATTGCCACTATCCTGTGCCGGTTAGTACAAAGGACTTCTCGCTTATGTATACGTGTTGTGACTCTTGTGATGTCTATGAGCAGAAAGTAATGCTTTTTTTTTTCAAGGCACTGTAGAATTTTTTTGCTTTTGTTTTCTAGTAATAGAATTAAAACATTATTTTACCAATTAGCGGATGTTTGGTTGCTGGCCATGCCTCGCCATGCGGCGATCCCAAAAAACAAAGGTTGTGCTTGGTTGGTGCCAAACCTGTGGCTGCAACAGCGTTTTCAGTTGATTTTGCTACCAAACTTGGGGCGCTTATTTTTACCACGAACCTTTGGCGCCGCCACAGATGAGTGTGGCCAGTTAGGGCTGGCTACCAAACACGCTCTTAATGATGTTATTTTTTAGTAGTAGACGACGTGCCCGCCGATAGCGAGGTGCCCAAGATCTCTTAGATGTGCTCATAGTGTTAGGATTACATGTGTACGTTCATAGCAGCTAGTGTGCATGCGTGTATATGAGCGTCCGTGTTTGTAATATGTTTGTAAAAATGGTTATATGGAATCCACAATGACGCGTCTGTTTGACTTGGTAAAAAAAAGAAATGCAAACTAAACAGTAGAAAATATCTAAAGTTTTTTAAAGAACTTTTCTCGAATACCATGGCCCACCCCTTGCTAAGCAAATGTTCAACATATTTGGGGTAATTAACTTCGTCAAAGAAACAATTTTATATAATATGGTTAGTTGCAGAATGCATATACTGCGTTTAAAGGAAAAACAAGGTAGTAAGAAACATCTTTATCTTGGATAAGAATCTAGGCCCTTCATGAGGAGCTAAGAACCACTTCTGCTGGGTTGACATTCTGATGCCCTGGAGGCAGCAAGTTCTTGGGGGGCAATCCCGGCTAGCTAGATAGACGACGTTAAAGTAGAAAACAAACTAGTGGCATCTGTTCCATCTTGTACGTAGCAGCCTGATCCCTCCACGAGTACATGGCATCCCCTTCGAGCTTTTAGCGTAAAAGGGACGCCAGAATCTTGCTGGCAAATAATGACAAGCACCTTAGGAGAACAATGTACTTTTATCTCTAAGTAAAAGCCCAAAGGCGAATAATTGACCCACACCAAACATTTGGACCAAATGTTGTGGCCCCATCTAAAAAATGATAGCCCGGCCCATAAGTCAGGCCCACTAAGTACACCATCGTCGAAAATTCTCAATGCGGCATCCGTAAATTGTCGATTCTGGCCTTGTGGAGTTGTGGGAGTTTGACGCATGCATGCGCTCTTCTTTCTCCAGGCTCCCATGGCCGTCCCTAAAACACGCCACGCTCGTCGACCCGCTCCCTCCCTCTCCGTTCGTGGCTTCGTGCACGGCGCATGCGACAATTCTATCTACGCCAAGCGCATGTGGCACCGGCATTCCTCACCCACGGCCACGGGCGAGTGCCGTGACACGAACCAAGAACATACTACGTGACCAATGCAACTCGATCGATCCGCCATGGCTGCCTCCGTGGCCCTCGCCGTCGTTGCCATTTCCCTCGCCGCCACTCTCCCCGTTGCCCGCGCCGAGATCAAGAAGACGTCCATCGCCTCCGACTCGCGCTCCGTCATCCTGTTCGAGGAGTTCGGCTTCAGGCGCGGCGGCCGCGCCGCCGTCACGGCCACCGGCGTCTCGTGGAAGGTCCCCGAGGGGTCCCAGATCAAGTCGGCGGACCCGACCCTGATGGGCTTCTTCCTCATCTCCAACTCCCTCTTCTACAAGATCAACAACGAGTCCGACTACGCCGAGGCCACCGGCACCGCCTTCTGCCCGCTCACCAGCAAGTACGTGCAGCCGCTGTTCCGGTTCAAGGAGATCGCGCCCGACGGCACCGGGAAGGGCTCCCTGACCATCGACGCCGACGACCAGTACACGGTGCTGTTCAGCAGCTGCCAGGAGGGCGTCGAGGTCACCATGGAGGTGCGCACCGAGATGTTCAACGTGCGCCGCTCCGGCGCCAAGGAGTACCTGCCCGTCGGCCTGCTGCCGCTGCCAGGGATCTTCGCCGCCGCGTCGGTCGTGCACTTCGTGTTCCTGGGCGGCTGGCTGTTCGTCTGCGCCAAGCACTGCAAGACCGCCGAGCGCATCCACGCCGTCATGGGCGCGCTGCTGCTGTTCAAGGCGCTCAAGCTCGCGTGCGCCGCCGAGGACCAGTGGTACGTCGAGCGCACCGGCACGCCGCACGGGTGGGACGTCGCCTTCTACGTGTTCGGCTTCTTCAAAGGCATCCTGCTCTTCACCGTCATCGTCCTCATCGGCACCGGTTGGTCCTTCTTGAAGCCATACCTCCAGGTGCGCCCATGTCTGATGCGATCAAATGATCAATGGCCATGCCCTGACGGTGGCACGCACTGACACCCGTATTGTGCGCGCAGGAGCGCGAGAAGAACGTGCTGATGATCATCATACCCCTGCAAGTGATCGAGAACATCGCGTCGGCGGTGATCGGGGAGACGGGGCCGGCGGGGCGGGACTGGCTGGCGTGGAACCAGATCTTCCTGCTCGTGGACGTGATCTGCTGCTGCGCTGTGTTCTTCCCCATCATCTGGTCCATCCGGAACCTGCGGGAGGCGTCCAAGACCGACGGCAAGGCGGCGCGGAACCTCCAGAAGCTCACCCTCTTCAAGCAGTTCTACCTGGTGGTCGTCTGCTACCTCTACTTCACCCGGATCGCCGCGTCGGCCGTCGCCGCCGTGCTCAGCTACAAGTACCAGTGGGTCGTCAACGTCTCCATCGAGACGGCGAGCCTGGCCTTCTATGTGTTCGTGTTCTACAATTTCCAGCCGGTGGAGAAGAACCCGTACCTGTATGTCGGTGACGACGAAGAGGAGGCCGCGGGTGGGCAGCTTGAGATGGAGAGCACTTTTGAGATCTGAGGCATGCAAGTGTCTCTCCAAGCAGTTTTGTATAGATATGACTCTCGAACCTGATATGATTTTTCAGATTTTATTATCAGTTGCATAAAATGCTCTTACTTTTTCAATCATATAAAATGAGGAACTACTCACGTATAAATGTTGGTGCCGGGCAATCTTTAGAATGTGCATTCTGTTTCTGCCTATACTTTACGTGTCTTTGGCGGATGTTTTCTAGGGATGCTAGCTTCATAGATGTAGACAAATTATACATATGTATCTCGACATAGTAGGTTGGAAATTGAGGTGATCATAATATCCACTAAGCTGAGGACCTACACCTAGAATACTAACTCACTCTAGTGTTGGTCAGCCTTTTTAAATTTCTAGTTACTTAGTGTGACGGGTCCTTTCAACAGCAGAGCCGCCTTCTTACTTCCTGGTGGTAGAGCCTACGAACAGATGAAGCTGACTTTTAGGTGGCAGAGACAACCTACGATGAAGTCTAGACCCTTGTGATCCCAGATGATAGAGCCAACCTTCGATGGATCACAACTTATACACTAAGTACTTAGAAACTATATGGCCCAACCGGGAGACTAATACTTACAACAATAAAACTTTATTACAACACAACAATATTACGCAAGAGTGCAGTACAAACACTCTCTCTTTAGTGGCTAGCTTAGCACTCACCCTTTACTACTACCATGCTCCACTCATCTACCATGCTCATGGATGAATGGCATGGCAAGGGAGGGGTTCTATTTATAGGCCAAGGGGGATCATGAGGTTGAGACAAGTGTACCCCTTTCTAGAGACTTCCTAGATATTACAACATTTACTAATTTATTTTACTATCAAGTCTAGACTATTTAAATATCTTCTTCTCGTATGACGGAGAACAGTCCCTCAAGGCAAACTTCTTTCCAAAGTTGTCCTGCAAACCATGCCGAGTGCATACCGAAATTTCTCGAACTTTGCCTTGTTCAGGCCTTTCGTGAAGATGTCAGCAATTTGCTCATCAGTCTTTGTAGGCACCATCTAAATATCTCCCTCAAGGACCTTTTCTCTTATGTAGTGGTAGTGGACTTCTATGTGCTTGGTCCTTGCGTGGAAAACTGGATTTTCTGCAAGGCGTATAGAGGATAAGTTATCTCAGAAAATCCTTACTCGATAGTCCGTCGGTTGATGAAGATCCTCCATCAATTGCTTAAGCAAGGCGCTTGCTTAAGCAAGGCGCTTTCTTATGCTACCATTGCCGCTGACCGATACTCTCCTTCAGTATTAGATAATGCCATAGTAGGTTATCTCTTGCTGCACCACGATATAGCTCCTAATCTAATACTGAAGAAGTATCTTGTGGTTGACCACCACGTGCCATAATCGTGGAGGAATTGTCCGACTTAAACTGGCTTAAGTGCGTCTAATCGCCACCGGAACAGCAATTATACGAAACGCACTTAAAATAGTGCAAGCCCGGTAGTCCGTTGAGTGTCCCTAGGATGCCTCGAAACATCCACGACATGAATCGTAGCCATACATTAGGATCGCTTCCATGAAGGGAAAGCATCAATAAATATTACATTTTTAAACTTAGCGGTCTAAGTTAGACCATTACTAGGAGTTTTGAACATAAAAATCAGTCCAAGGACAAGCAATTATACACTAAGTTTTATTCTAGGGTATTACGAGACCCGTAAATACCCTAGTTCTTCGGGACTTCTTCTTCGGTTGTCCCCTGTTGTGTGTCTGAAAACAACAACAAGGGATCCCCTGAGTACGAGGGTACTCAGCAAGACTGACCCGACTAACTAGTATAGGTAAATTTAAAATATTATTTCAAGGAATATGATAGCTTTATGGTGTACTGGTTGACTCACAATTTTGCGGAAAGCTTGCTACTAGTGGAACCTTAATTTTATCATTTTATTTCAAATTAGTTTTTACCTAACCAGTCTAGGTGAATAAAATATTTTTGAGCAACCAGGTGGAACTAAGTTATACAGCATATCAATTCCAAAAAAATATTATATTCAACTTGATTACTCTACAATGCTTAAGCGATGATCAAGTGCATTCATAACCGAGAATTGCGGTGATCCGGACCTATTTACATCCTGCAGAAGATACCTAATCACCAGCTATGCGCAACTGATCGGGTTGCACATAACGACCTTTCGATTAGCCGTACCCAATGATCAAAAACATAATTCCCCGAACCCAGGGACGCACCCCGACATGGGACCTCACGTCTAGCCTGATCTCCATGTGAGTTTCAGGCTACACCCTGCCATTCTCCAGCACGACAAGCACGGGTAAGAATATTTCCATTCAGAGAGCCAACTAACCTACCGAGCTTGCTGGTTCCTAATGGCAGTAAGCAACCAAGTAAAATCACTTAATCACTGGTTAAAACAATGAACGGTCCTTAACCAGATTAAACTTAGTAGACAGAACTACCATCTCTAGCTTTTGTCCACATTTTAAAATTCCAGGCTATTTTCCTTGATTAACATGTGTGACCATTTATACCTTAAGTGGTTGAGTAACAGAAGTTACTTTAAAGGAATCTAAGCATTTCTAAGCATAGGATGGTTACTAATTAATTGAACAGGTGGCAAAGATGTCCTACAAACAAGGTGGGATCATGCATAAGAGTAGGTTGCAAACAACTCCTAGACTTAGATAATAATTGGACTCATGAATAATAATTTCTGAAAGTAAATAGGCTTAGATGCACCGGGGCTTGCCTTGATTCACAAAAAAAGTTAGTACCCCTGAAGATCCTTCCAAAAAAGGGACCAAGTCAACAACCTCTTTGAATTCCTAAGGTTTTTCTAAGAAATCCAAGAAATCCACCTTCGAGGCTTTTGTTTCTACGATCTGATGCATGTCACAGTTAGAGATGCAAAACTTTTTGAAACAAAAGACTATACAACTTTCCTTCATGATAAAGTTGCAAGCCAACACTAATCTACCCATAAAGATTAACCCACAATTTAATTTGTTTTGAAAACCTAACTTAAGCATTTTCTTTTATTTAGAAAAGTATTATAGTTAATTTCTAATATGAAAAACTTAAATCCTATGAATTAATAAATATTTGTGAATAATAAAACATTATTCAGAATTTTGTACATTTCATAAAGATTAAGTATTTATTTAAATACCTTAATCCAAGGCATTACATAAATACTTACATTTTTATTATTTTATCCTAGGGTTTAAGAATTGTTAATGCATAAAATAAAATAAAATACACCTAATAAAATTAGTTTACTAAATTTGGACAATTCTATAAATTATAAAGAATTAAATATGAAAAAAGGAATTAAATCTATTTTCTAAATCTATAAACCAGCATTATCCCGAAAAATCCCCTTCTAGACTTTTCCTACACGCCCCTATCATACACCCACTCACTGAACCCACTCACTGATGCGCGGCCCTGGGTCAACCGACCAAACCTCCAACCTTGATCGAGAGCCGCCCGATTCAGCCGTGCTCACGGTTAAGAGCGGCCTATACCCTCACATGATAAAACTATCGAAAGATGGACTTAAATTGTTGTTATTTCATTCATGCATATGTTGTTTACTTTATTTATATTTTTGTTTAATTTCGGGTGGTATAAACTTACGCTTAGTCAATTGCTAGTAAAAATTGACCAACCTAATTAAAAGCTGATGCTGATTAAGCCTTAGTCATACCTTGATTAGCCTTACACTACACTATTCCCCACGACTTGTTGAGTACCAACCATAAGTGTACTCACCCTTGCAAAACCGTTGTTCAGACCAAGATAATCTGGTGGAATACATTGACGACTTTGAGGAGTTCTAGGCATATGGTTCTTCAGTCAGCTGCCTGTGGTGTCGTCGTCATCTTCGGAGTCCGCTGCATATTTACTTAAGTTCGTGCTTATTTGAGACTTTCGGTCATGTAATAATGTTTAATACTCTCTTTATTTGCTTTAGTACTGTCTTTATTATTCACTTATGTCATACATATGTGTAACTTGATCCTGACGCGTATGTATTGAATGCACTCGATTTTATTCTTAAAATCGGGTGTGACACCTCGTGTGCAGCGGCGCCAAGATCGGAGGAGGTCCTGCTCCGTGCCGGCGGAAGGAAACGGTCTATCACCGCCAAGCAAGCGCCAGGCTATACCAATTGAGCCAACAGGATCGGACCTTTTATTTTTCTGAAGGATTAGGCTACAGGACTTGACACCCCGTTGATCATGGCGCACGTTAGATTACGTAGCACTAGATTACAAGCTAGAAATAGACGTTACTGTTTCTTTTTGTCGATCGAGGAAAGGTTTATTGTTGTCGGCTCTCGATCGCTTCGTCCTCCAGGAAGATCCGGTCGTATTTTCTTGGCATGTGATTTTATTTTGCTCACATGTACTGTGCTTATTATTGAGTAATTGGATTTGTCGAATGGTTTATATCTCGTAGCACCCACCCCTCCGTTCTCTGACCCTTTTGCTACCCCAAGTTCCCAACCTCTATTGCTCTCACGTGAAGTTTTTTTTTTCGCGGTAGGAAAAAGTGACTATGAATTCCTTTTTCTATCCTTTGAGTGTACTCCCATAAATAATAGCGATCAAGAAAATCAAGCTTAAATATACTTAATATCACGTGCACGGCACGCGGTCGTGCTTTGAGAGTTGAGACGTTCTGTTGCTTCCTCCACCGCGTACGAAAAGGGTAAGAAGTCGGAGGCCGGAGTGACTTGATCACTGCATGACGCCGGACGCACCGATTAGTGTAGAGCCAGATCCATTTAGTAGTAGACTGTAGAGGACTCAGTGCATGTATGGATTTTTCCTACCTGTACTTGATTAGTTTTTTTGTGAGTAAAATAAACTTTGTTGTGCTATGCGGCACAAAGGTTTGATCAACGAATCAGGACATTCTAGTAGCCTTGTTGCAATACCCAAAGGAATTAGATGCTACCTCTATCCCAAAAAAGTTGAACAAAGGCTAGAATGTCCTATGAGACACATGTACATCGCACGGTCTCTTGTATGCATGACGTGCATGGCACGCGGTTGTGCTGAGACGACGTTCTGTGCTTCCTGCGTCGCATACGGACACGCAAGAGTACGTAGTCGATCGATGCCCACACGGGCTTGGGCTCCGCCTCGTGTACGGAACGAAGAGCTCCCCGTACGTGTTGGTGGAGGACACGAACACGGCGTGCAACGGCATCTCATATAGTAGCAGGAAGGAAGATCCCACGGCACCATCAATTGAAGAAAAAAAAAACATACGTACGAGAAACAAGAACATACATGGCCGCTAAGCCGCACCGGGACTTCGGCGTAGTAGTCCATTGTCCTCCCACAACACCCTACGGCAGCCATGGCGAAGCTAGCAGCATGGCCCAAGCGGAAGGATCCGGTCGCCGAATATTTCTACGTGCGGTTTGCTGCATTCTCATTGCCGGGATCGCCGCCGTTATCATCACGGGGGTTGTTGTTCTCGGCGTCGAGATCCCCGACGAGGCCCCCAAGTACTCGGTGGCCGTCACGGCCGTCGCCGGCCTGGACCCGGCGAGGGAACTCACGGCGCGCAGCCGGCCGACGCTCTCGCCGGTGCTCAACGTCACGGTCCGCATCGACAACACGCGCAACGCGTTCCAGGAGGCCTGCATCTCTGACCTAGGGAAAGAAGCCGCGGAGGTGTCCTACGGGGACGCGTTCCTCGGCAGGGGCACCGTGCCGCAGTTCTGCGCGCGCCGGAGGCGGGGAGGCGAGCGCGTGGCCAGGGCGTGGGGAGAGGACGTGGTGGTGCCGTGGTTCCTGCGGGACGAGCTCGCCGCCGAGCTGGCGGTGGGGGAGGCGACGGTGGACGTCCAGCTGATGCCCTCGGGGATCAACTGCAGGGCCAAGATTGGGAAGGGTCTTTCTCGGTGCGGGGTGCCTGAATGACTTCACGACCCAAGCCAACTGCAGGATATGTATATTGATTTAGTCTAGATGACTTCACGTGCTTTGCACTCGATTAGGTTTCTTTGTGAGTAAAAATAATTTGGACTATCATACTCGAGGTTTTATCGATCCCTCTCTCACACCTGAATTCTTAATTCTTCCCATCACTTTCCCTTCTTTTCTATCTCGGCGAGGTTTTAGGGCGGCGGACCCTGGTTGGGCAGTGGACCGGAGGCGTCTAGTTTCAACCGGTAAAAGTGGCATTGCGCCACCGGAGCCGGACAGGGAGCTGGTGCCGGCGGGGGACCTCATCAGGACCTTATGAAGAAGATGCTGGGCAGCACGGAGATAGGGATAAGCGCTAGGCTACGAGGAGGGCAGCGGGGATGCTGCTAGAGCACTTGCCTGCGGGCGGCAGGCATTGGGGCGTGCGGGCGTTGCGTGGGTTGAGCGGATGAGAGGAAGGAGATGGGAAAGAGATAAGATGGAGAGAGATGCATCCGATCATGAGCGGAGCTAGAGGGGTTTATTAGGGTCAATAACCTTTTGTAAACTCAAAGGAAAATTGATGCTTCTAATGGCCCCTATGCCCTATGTTGCATTAAATTACTGTTGTATGTAGAGACGACTCCGGTGGTTATCTTGGCCAGTTCTACCCCTATCAGATCCAAGCTGTCTATTTGAGATCCTACGGTAAAAAAAAAATTCAAGTGCTGGGAATTATTGATATCGTTTGGCTTTGATCTGTTCTGCGATAGTGGGTCTTGTTTGCATCGTGTCTTTTCTTCTCGGCGTGATCTACCTATGCTTACTCTTGCACAGTGGGTCCCTCGATTACACGGTGGCCGTCAACGGCGTCCACGGGCTCGGCGCGGCACCGGCGGCAGCTCCAGCGCCGGCGCCGGCGCCGGCGGCGAACGCCACGGGCGCCTCCCCGGTCCTGTTCAACCTCACGGTCCGCACGAAGAACGTACACCAGCAAGCTGTTCCAGGCGTACCGCGACACGGCCGGCTTGGCCGGCGTGTCGTACGGCGGGCGCATCGTCGGCGTCAGCACCGTGCGCGAGCGGCCGGACTGCGTCGAGAAGCGTCGACTCGTGTACGCCGTCGCTGCCGTGGTCCTCAGCGGAATGGCTGTCTACCACGCTGATACGCCGTCACCGGCTACGCCCCTCTACTCGGTGGCCGTCACCGGTGACGACGGCCTGGACCCGACAGCGGACGTCAGGGCGAGCGAGCGACCGGCCGGCGACGCTCACGCCGGTGTTCAGCCTCCCGTACGCGTTCCGTGTCGACAACGCGCGCGACGCGTGGTCCAGCGCGTGCATCCCCGGGCACTCGCCTCTCGGTCGCGGTGGCGTCGTACGTGGACACGTTCCTCGATCGGCTGGGGCTCCATGCCGCACTTCGGCGCCGAGGGGGAGGAGGTGCGGGAGCGCGGCGCCAGGGCGTGGGGCCAGGACGTGGCGGTGCCGTGGTTCCTGCGATTGAACAAAGAAATACTAGTAGTAGCATAAACCAAGCAAGACGTGAGCGCTGCGATTGACATATGTAAGGAATGATACAAAAGAAACATCCGACTTCAGATCAAAATAAATATGAGGAATATCAGGAACATTTGACCTGAAATCAGGGTAAATTTTGGTCAAAAACAGCAAGAATTACTTAATCATGGAAGGTCATATTATTCTCGACTGGAGCAAGTTCATGTGCGGCAGAACTACAAACGGCAGCGGTTCTGCGACTTCTTGGCCCTATATATGCACACCCGAACCGAACAATACAACGTACAAGTTCCTCCTTGCCTGCAGCGTCAAGGTAGGAGGGGGTCGGTCTCTGTGCACGTCATCGTCCGCTTATGGATGGGCACGGGAGAGTTCTCGCTCTCGACCGCGCGCACATGTTTGACTCGTTAAATTTTGTATTTCCCTGACAGAGAGAAATAATCGACAGCATCATATGCAATTATTATTCTTTTAGTTTGATCAAGTATGACATTTCCAAGTTTGTTAGAATCTTATTTCGAATCTTAGTTTTTTTCATTTTATAATGGAAAGAGAGCTTCCAGGCTTTGTTCCTTTTTTTTTCTTTATAATGGAAAGAGAGTTCCTCAATCTTTTTTGCATCATACGGCATACGGCTCCATTCATTAGAAGATGTACCTTGAAATTTTAATTTTCAAATATAAACTCATTCTTTTGCCGCGCCAATTGGTCTATGCCACGATCCCTATCATGGCCCAGTGGACTGCCACAATGAGGCCTGGCCGCTTCAGTTGTGGGATCGTGCTTACGCACGAGAGCGCGGGACAGGACCGGATGATCGTCTCGGCATGACGGCATGGCGGCGGATGCGTCCGAACCCCAAGAAGAGGCCCGATGCTGCTGCCGGTCGAGGTCTTCGGCGGGGATCCACCATCCACAAGGGCTGCACATCTTGTGTCATGGACGCGCTGGCCGTCGTGGACTCGTGGTACTCTCTCCATCGTGGGCCTGCTTCCTTCGCCGCGGAGGCCAGAGTACTCGGTGGCCGTCGCCGGCGTCCGCGGCCTCGGCGCCGGCCCGAGCCCGACCGCCACCCGGACGCGACCGTGTCGTACGGGGGCGCTGTGCTCGACAGCGGCCTCGTGCCGCCGGCCTGCGCGAGGCCCACGGAGGAGCGCGCGACGGCGCGAGGTCGCCGCCACGGTGTTGGGCCTGGACGTTGTACTGCCGACGGGCTATTACGCCAGCCGTCGCCGTCGCCTGCTGGGTTGGCGAGGCGAGCTGCTGTTTGCCTGCAAGGCGAAGATGGCGGGGCGCGATCTCCATGCTCCGTGACCGGAGCCTATGGTGAGCAACTCCTGGCCACCGATGCACGCGGATAATTCTCGTGCTCAGTTTTAGCTTCATGGTAGCGATTCTAAGCAAACTTCGGCTACAATTCTAAGCTAAATATTTCTTCGAGGTTACTTATGTTTTCGTGTCATGTTCATGTGAAATTTCTGCCTGCAAATTATAATCTTAAATAATTCAGCGGACCACCTGTCATATTGCACTGCGGCACCCCTTCATGGTGATACTTTGAACACATTGGCACCAATGTATGGGTTCACATTCTCATAGAGGTCCTTAGTCACTCTTTTAGGTTCTACACACCACCAAAGATCAAGCGAAATGGTTCATGACTTAATTCCATGTTTCCGGAAAAAAATCTCAATAACAAACTTTTAAGAAGTAAGAACCAATATATTTACATCTCCAACCACTTTCCCAAATCTTATTCCTTCAAAATTACAGGACCAACAATTTCTCCGGTATAACCCAACTAAGACTCAAATAAGCAAAAGAAAAAAAATAGGTACTACCAAAGTACCAACAATCATGCTAAGACTAGGAAACTAAGATGAATCTTTCACCATCAGAAAATTTCATTGCCGAGATGATGGCGAATTACCTTGCCTGAGGCTTCTCCAACACTGGCCTCGCTCCCCGGACCTGTGGGTGTGGCCTTTGGTTCCGAGGCGAAGAGCAGAAGTTCTGGGAATGCTCCAGCATCTGAACCATGGATGGTGTCTGGTATGAGTAAACAAGAGTTGTGCTATCTGTAGAGTCTCCGCGTGCTGTTGCTCTCTGCCATGAATGAGAGCTCAGTCCAGACAGCATATATGCCCTCCCTGAAGCTTCATAGAGTTGACGATTTGCCATCCTCTCCTGCATCTCTCTTAGCTCTGCATCAAGGGCCATGCATAGACGGTCCCCATTCTGGCTTGCAAAGGACTGTGATAATACCCTCCGGCAATCTTCAAGAATAGTGACGGCCTCAGACAGAGCACCCCTCTCGGCAGCAGCCCGTGCAGACTCGATAGAACTGGCAGCTTGTATACGGTTCCTCTCTCGATCAACTTCAATAGACATTTGTTCAGATACGGTGGATGTTGGCCTCTTGATCTTTACCTCATCACCTTGAATCTTGATAGTCTCGTTTGTTACAGGATCTTTGTAAGCACAAGCAACTCTCAACAGTGAAGTCTGTTCACTAGATTTTGGGATGGTCACTGACAGCAAAATGTCTCTCTCCTCATCAGCATACAACTGACCGATATCGACAGACCCGTTTCGTTCATCTCTTGCCACCTTACTTGGATAGCTACCGCATTTGATGGAACGGAGTTGAACACCAGGATCAACACATTCCATGCTAAGATGCATCTCCTGAGCAGAAACACTAAGAAGCCCGCCAATACATTGAGCAAAGGCATCTTGCATCACACCTTCATCCTCAATAAAAGAAAAGGTGCCACCAGAAGCTTCAGCAATTGAATGCAATGTATCTGAATCATGGTCTGCTCCAAACCCAAAAGCATGCAGGGGTACCAAATGGTGTTCATTTAGAATAGAAGATGGAACAAGTGACCTACGACCTGCTGATGTTCCTTGGAAATTCGAGGAAATGCTGTAGGTATCTTGGCCATCTGACAGAAGAATAATACTGCATACTGAATTCTTATAGCTGCGGTCCTCAATCACCTTCACAGCTTTCTTTAGTGCATCAGCAATGTTCGTACCCCCACCAGCACCAAGTAAGTTGATTGCCTGCAAGGCCTGCTGCCTGCCATGATGTGACATTCGTCGAAGGGGGAACAGTCTTTGGGCAGTAGATGAAAAGGCAATGACTGAAAGGCGGTCAGATGGCCGAAGGTGCTGAACAACAAAACCCATTGCTTGCTTGAGGAGCGCTAGCTTTGTGCCTGCCATACTACCACTAACATCAAGGACAGTAACAAGATCAACAGGAGCTCGGCTTGATGACCTCACAGAGCTTTCATTGACCAAGCTGCCTGTGATGTGATCTGAGCTAGAAGTGGGCGCCTTCACGTGAACCAGAATATCAAATCCATTTAGACATGATGACTGTGGAACAGCTTGGAATTCTGGGTATGAGCTGATTTGGGCAGTTTTGCCAGATCCAGAATTAAGATTGTCAAAAGCCTCTTTGCGCTGCAAAGGTTCATCATCATTGTAGCCTGCTGGTTCAGAAGTATGTAAGCGCCGGACCTCTCGCCGACGGTTTGAAACTTGCTGGCGAAGAGCCATATGGGGATCTTGTTGGGGAGATTGACTTTGGTTACCTCCAATTCTTCCATGAGGGCTAGTAGAAGATAGTGAGCGACAGGGTATCTCTTTCCACTTCGCTCGACAAACTGGGCAGACATAGTTTCCATGTTTTACATTAGATGAGATACAGTGAAAATGGAACATGTGAGAACACTCTGCAGTAAACAGGGCTTGGCCATGGCCAGATCTCATGCTAGCAAAGCATATTGCACATTTCCCCTGCTGAAGTACAAACAAAAAAGAGATCAGCTTAATTGCTTTTGAGTTATACGAAAGAACTACCAGTACTTTGTATAACATGTATATTCAATGACACGTGGATATGAACAGATTTTTTAATAATATTACCTGATTCTCTAGCTGACCTAG
The DNA here is from genome assembly GCF_000263155.2 of Setaria italica. Classification (NCBI taxonomy): domain Eukaryota; kingdom Viridiplantae; phylum Streptophyta; class Magnoliopsida; order Poales; family Poaceae; genus Setaria; species Setaria italica. The sequence continues at coordinate 24,536,259 of NC_028456.1, forward strand.
CTTACAACATTCTGGTTCATTACATATACAGTTTAAGTTTCATTTTGCCAGTGAAGACTCCCTATTTATTCCACCTACCGAAACAGCTTCTATCATTGCTGCATTATCCTAATTAACCATCTCAATCAGAACAGAACAGCTGATATCACAATGCATCATCCCAGCTATATTGTCTAGCTCATCCAAAGGAGCTGATATCACAGATGCGTCTTTGCAAGGACTGCAAAAGAGGGACCTATCTTTTCAAGAGTCCACCAAAGCACAAGGTAACACCATTGAAGCCATGCATACGTTAATGCAGCTCTTTTTTTTACTCCACTACACAAGCCTCTAATCAAATTTTATTCATCCAACCCCATCTCACAAAACCAAGTGTACCTTAAACCTTTATGTATGTGGCACAAAAATGTCACGTTTGGAGTTCATATTTAGGTAGCATGTACACCATTGCCCCACTATAAATTATTTTCTAGATAACAAATGTATACATACAGATTCTTTTGACTAATATGATTGGTGTTACATTCATCTGAGTGGCAGCCCTAATAGTCAAATATTGTCCTACACATTCAAGATAAGCAGACAACAAACAATAATTTACCATGTGGCAAAGACAGGCAGCCGAACATTAAAACTAGCACTTCCTTTTGGCTGGTGCCCACCAAAATCAATTGAGGTAATGCATCAGTCAACATCTATTGGTTGGCATAAAAAGCAAGAGATTAACTATTATATTGCATGCAAAAAACTTGAAATTAAGAAAAATTGGCATTTCCATACCAAGCACACCCTTTGACCAGTAGCTAATACCTGCCACTGACCGCACCGCAAGCCAGCAAAGGAGCAAAAATAACCACCCACGTGTTGTAATACTGATGTAGTTCATCGTTCATTTTATATGGATACTGTATTTGTTGTCACTACAAGTTTCAACACAATAAATCATGATTTTAGTGGTTGCATATGGTCAGAGCTACTTTGGCTTGTGGATAAAGTCAGCCTGAATATTTACTCTACAACAACTTAACTTAATACCTAATAAAAAGAGAATAAAATTTCAACCTAGCACAGGCTGCGCTCCTGATCAAATTAGGAAAAGACACTTTGTGATCACAAAAAACATGCATCACAGGTAAAGCACGTAGAACTTATTTACTGTTTTCTCCCCTTTAGTGCCAAGTTGGTGCATGCATGAAACCCATAAATGTAAATCAATGAGACAATCCATGTGAAGTTACTTGTCAAATTGGTACCCATTCCTCATGCCATTGAGACATAAAGGCCACATAAAAATAGAAAGTAGCAGTCAACTATCAGTTGGGCAATTGGCATCCCATCCCATATAATGGATAGCAGCTGTCAAGTTGGAACATCTGCCGTAAAGAAAGAAAGCTGGTGGTAGGAGGAAAGAGTGGGGTTCATTACACGTGACGACCACGGGCCGGTGATGAGCAAGAAGCAAGCTTTTCTCTTTCCTTTTCAGGGACGAGGGCAAGTGGGATACAGTCATGCAGATGCAGTGGATGGGATAGGGAAGAGGCTTGCGTTAAGAAGTTATCTAAGGAAAGCCATTGACTAACATAGAGACGTCAGACCACAGCTGGCACAATATCCCCTGAGAATCTCTCAAACCAGGACCGAAATTATTGAGCGATGAAGCATTAACTAACAGACACATTAGAAGATACAGAGCAGAGCACACAAAAGCTGGCAAGATACCTCATATGAATCTCTTCTTTAAAAGAAACACATTTTCTTCATATTTTTGGACAGTTGTTGGGCATTTTTGTTTCTGACGATTGACGAAAGAGAGCAAAGCGGTGCAAAGCAGTACCGCAAAAATGGTACACAACTGAGAAATTTGGTGAAAACAAGGGAAAGCAAAACGAGAACTACACAAAGACAAGCAACGATCAAAATTGTAATCCTACGGAAGAAGCACACAAAAATTCTATCTAAAAGTCTTAAACGGCTGGAGCGAACGACAACTTTCGTACTGAACTGCTGATGCGCACACCCAATATGGAGATCGTCAACAAAATCAACAACTACAGAGCTCGCGTTATACCAGTAGCATTAAAACCGGAGCGTTTTATTTCTTTCTCCATCGGGAAAAAAAAACCAATTCCAATTCAGAAACGCTCAAAATCTCAATCTCACCTTTGAGGATGAGGAAGATGAAGAGGACCTTCCCCCAGACTTGGCCCGCCGGAGCGCGCCCGCCGGCGTGCTCGGCCTCGACTCGCCCGCGGCGGCCACCGCCACCGCGGCATCCCGCCGGCAAACACCCGCGCCCGCCGTCGCGCGCCGCACGCCTCCACCGCGCACCGCGGGGGCGTGCACGCACAGGCGGAGGCCCAGCGCCTTCCTGACCTTCCTCCACGCGCCCTCCATCACCGCAACGCGCAAACCAAACCACACCGCCTCCTCTCCTCCGAGCCAACCGGCTCTCAGACTCCAACTCGGGGGAACGCCGCCACCAGCCTACGGGCTATGATGACTGCTAGTGGTAGAGGAGGATTCGGGGGAGGGGGAGAGGCGGTGGTTTTTGGAGGGGAGCAGAGCCAACATGGGAGGGAGTGGAGAGAGGTGGAGTTGTGGAGGAGGACGAGCGTTTCGGCTGCTGCCGCTGCTTCTGTTTTGGTTTGACTCGTCTCCCTCGTGCCCGCGGGAGGAAGCGTACAAGGAGTGGTAACGGAAACAGCTGGGGGTTTGAATTAGAGAGCGACGACGGCGAGTTGGTAAGCGTGCAGGGTTTGGCTGCCGGTGCCGCCGGTGATGGGCCCGCCTAGCTGGAATTCTGGGCCCGTTTACGCCATCCTAGCCGGGCCGCCGGTGAGTTTATAAATTCTGATTTTGTTTTTTACTCCCACAGTCCCACACAACCCTCGCATCAGAATTCAGGTTCCGAATCATTAAATTTCCAAACCTAAGTTTAAGTGAAACGGTTAGCGTAACCTGCAGTCCTGCAGGTTGCTTGTGCTCAGATGGCCAAATGACTGCCAAAAGCTCGATTGCTCAAATGGCGGTTAGGGTGGCTAGCACGTTTCTTGTCACGTTTGTACGACTCCTGTGGAAATAAAATACTCAGCAGGCCAGTTCATTCGTACACTCGTGGAAGCAACAGCAGGATACATCATCATGCATGTATCTAAGGGGGGTGTTTGAATCACGAAGCTAAAGTTTAGTTCGTGTCGCATCGAATATTTAGAGGCTAATTAGAAAGATTAAATATGAGTTAATTATAAAACTAATTACAGACTAAACGATGAGATGAATCTATTAAATTTAATTAATTCATCATTAGCAAATGAGTATATCAAGATAAGCTCGCGATCCCTTGTCAGCTGCCACGACCATTAAACATTCATCATCTCAGCCTCTCAGGTTCTCAACTACTAACCTGCTGAACAAGCAGAGTACTGAGACTGACGGGCAGAGGGTTGGGTTGGGTGCTCTGTCTCCCCTGCTCGAGTGCTCGTCAGTCAGTGGCCGCCCTGCCGACGCAAGGAAAAAGAATGGGAAGAAATCAGGAAAACAGATTAGCGTTAGCCCAACCAGGCAGGACGCCGGAGTGAATGAGAATTATGTCTCCTGTGATCCTGTCGCCGCGCCGGTGGTTGGGATGCCCTCATGCCCATGCGCCGCGCGCCTGCAAGTTGCCTCGCCGCCGATATATTATACTCTTTTTTTTTTGAGGAAAGATATATCATACATTTATACGGGTACGCGTAGGTGAGCGTCTCCATCGGTGCGCCGCCGCAAAAGATACCGTTGGGGTGTCTTGTTCCGGCCTGCTCGAGCTCGACAGCGCAGGTGAGCTGAGCTGAGCGGTGACCGCCTGACCGCGACGAGCGAACGAGGCGCGCGGCGGCGTGCCCTGCCCCAGATAGTCAGATGGGCTTTGTGCTTTTCAGGTGATAGTTTGCTCTTGTCTTTTCGCCGGTGAGCATCAGCTGAGAGCTCAGCTTGATCCGGCCAGCTGTGCAGGCCCATGCAGCGGAATATACGCTGCAGGAAAGATTTGGAGTATACTTATCTATACCTAATATTAAAACTAATATTAAAACGATACCTAATATTAAAACGACTAACGCTTCTGCCAATTTTTTTTTACGTCAACCTAAACTGTGAATAATACGGTACAAAATCGGAGGTAAAACCCATTGCGTACATGAAAAACCGGAGTAACAAGTGCTAAACCGGCATCCCGGATAGAGAACCTGTGAAAACCGAGCGGCCGCTCGAGTCGCGCGCCTGGAGGGGGAAAAAAAGGACCGCTCCGCCCGCGCGCTTGGAAGGAAAAAATGAAGCGAACCGAAGGGAAAAGTGGCATAGGAAATTAGGAAGGGATCAAACCAGCGACCTCCTACATCCACACACCAACATTTCGGCCATGGTTCGCTTGAGTTTTGGAAGCACAATTAACTTTACTTTAAAAAAATCGAAACAGCTGTCCAACGGTTAAACCATACATATAGCTAGCTGTTTAGCCGAGGTAAAAATATTCTTGGCTTGCCAAAAAAAAGTGTATGCGTGCATACATGATGTCAAATATTTTTAAGTTGGGCTAGCTATTTAGTTTTCAAACTTACATCATTTATCGGTTTGAATATGTACAGGGAGTCCAACATGTACTCGAGTAGAAAAGTTACACATAAGTCGAAACGTGCACGCAGAGCAGTGTCCGTGCAGGCTAGCCACATGCTGCTTGCGCTGACAACCTCGTCCACCATACTTAATACATGTAAAAAAGTTTCACGAGTTTAATATTTTACCGTAACAACGTACGAGCATTCTCTAGGATCCATAAATAGAGCTATATTACAATTTTCCTTTAATCTTTTTATGACGGTTGATCTAAGGAATATAATTAAAAATAAATTAAATTAGTACTGGTCCTACTGTTTTTTTACTTGGTTCCACCTATTTGGTACTTCTTGGTACTTTTCTCCAGGTACCTCTAGGTACTTCCTACATTTCTACTGCACGATTTCTCTGGATGGACGGCTATTAATTTTTTTTCCGATCATTGTAAAAACCCTCCCATAAATTATAAAAAATATGTACTGAATATTGAGATTGGAGATAAGAGATTTGAGGGTTAGGACAAAGTGATTTACCGTTCCAGCAACTCTAGAGGGAATCACCAAGGAGATTTGCGAGCTGCTAGCACGGTGATGGGTGGGACGGTAAGGTGGGGTGGCATCGCTTGCTACGGTGGCTAGAGCCTGCCGTTGGGTAGTGTGTATGTGGGGGACCATCTGTTGTTAGGTGGTCGGTGATGGTGTTGAAGTGGTATTAAATTGGAGAAGAACTTACAATTGAGGAGGCTATGTTGGGAAAGGGGTGGTGCTAGATGAAGGATTAAAATGATATTGGCTGTTGATATAAATACAATTCTATGAAAAATTTACTTACAAATAAGCAAAATCTAAATCACTTGATAAGAAGATAGACTTGTTAGATATCGACGAATGCATAAAATACAAGTATTATGAGATGATGATAGTAGGTAAATTAGAAAATATATATGCAAAGTATTTATAGCTACTAAAAGGCCCTGCTACCCACCCATACAGAAACAACAAAAAGCAAAAATCAATGGAGCCATCCCTCCATTTTTTAAGAAGTTAGAACCTGTCTTTGCTCGGTGACAGTGATACATACTTTTCTATCACATACATGACCCGTTGATGACGGTGGTAGGTACTCCCTCCGTCCTAACTTATAGGTTATTTTAGTTTTTTAAGATTCATAAATTTTATTATGCATTTAGATATACGATATGTCTAGGTACATAACAGAAACTATAAATCTAGAAAAATCAAAACGACAATTTAAGATGACCTTCCTTCCGCCATGGAGCAGGACCCCTCTGATGTTGGCACTGCACTGGTAGGTGGCAACAGTCCATTGCCACCTCGACGTCCACCTCTGCCACCGCCGGGTCCAGGCTCGGTGGTGCCAACAAGGTGGAGGGAGGTGGCGTACTGGCGTGCTTTGTTTAAGCATTCAGAGGTTGGCTCGATCTGTTTGATTTAGATTATTCAAAATTTTGACTAGACAGCACGAAATGTAGATAACTTGTTAACCAGACGGAACTTTAGTGCACATAAATCAACACCGGTTTATTCATTCCTTTCTCCAGAACGGGTCATTCGGAATTTTATTAGCGAAAAGAAGAAAAAAACTTCAACCAAAATCACCAAGCACAACAGAACACTCGAACTGTACTATTACAAACTACAAAACAACAACACACGTTCCCGACACTCGTACCAAAACCATTTTGTTCATTTCTAAAATGTAATTAGTGCAAGCAACTGGCATACCTACTGAAAACATATTTAAATGCAATAATCAGCTTCACAGAATAAGGGCATACTGACGAAACATATACCTAGGCCCCTTTGACGTAGTATCTCCCTATTCTTACACGACCCACTTAGCTTTCAGCATGTAAAAACACAAGTCACGATACCGAATAACAATATTGTCTTGCTTCAGAAAAAAAACAGCAAGAGTCATGTTCCAGTCATGTTATACAATTTTAGCATCTCTGCTAGCCAGGCATATGCTAATCTATCAACTCCTCGGCCTCTGCTCAGTATCAATAGCTCGACTAGCTACTCCATCTAACAGGAGATGTCAACAAAAGGACGCCGGGCATTATATCTGTACACTGTCTTATCATCAAACAACTCTGCCACCGATTTCAATGCATCGAGAAAGCTTAGTAACTGACAACTAAAAATAAGGTACAAAACCCGAATAATGCGCGCAACGGCCTCACAGTGATGAGAAACTGCGTTGACTCTCACAACCAGGGCAATTGTGCAAGCTCTCATGGATGTAAATATCACAATCCAGGCAGAAGTGCTGGTTGCATTTTGGGCAGCGAACATGGAGGCTAGTTTGCCCATCTGCAAAGATTTTTGAGAAATAATTAATGGATCTGGTCATTGCAACACATGTAAGAGACGTAATTTTGAACATAGGTAAAAATAAAGTCACAAGAAAAATAAATATGGGAACTTTTAGAAATCCTGAAATATAATAACTGGTTAGGGAAAATTTTAACGTTCACATAAGTCCTAGTTAAACTAATGCTTTTGCTCTCAGTAATGTAGAAGCTATCACTTGTCTTTTTGAGACCACTGCAGAAACAATCTATCTTTTGTTAACTGTTGATTATATTTGGAGAAAGAATCTAAGGCTAACTATCATTTGGTAACAGGTGTATATGCACAAAATTACAAAAAAAATGCTACCAAATCCAAGATTTAGTAGCATTGGAGGGTGTGCACACTAGGGGGCAAGGGCATTAAAAAGATATCTTTCATTGAAAAAGTAGCAGACAAGAGCATACCAGGGTTAAAAAGGTTCTGCTGACAGCCAAAACAGTTTTGTACTCCCCTTTGGATTCTATTCGGGACAGAGGAAACCTCATCAAATGGTGCTACCGGGAAGAGATGATGATATGACCTTGCCAAGTGTGGAGAACTAACTAGTGTTAGGCCACAAGTTCGACATTCCGTCGGAAGCTCACACACATTAACTTTGCATCTGGGACATATGTAACCTTCAGCACCAGACTTTATTTTCTTGTGACAAGAGCAGATAGATATAAGATCCTCAACACCCCTCTGTGGAAAGCCCATCTTAATCAAATTAGCTGCAGCATATTCTGCAATTGCAGGAGGTGGGGGAGCATGTTCCAGCAACAATTCTTTGAAATGAGACTGCCAAAAGAAAGGAAACGTCATTAACCGTTCACATAAATTGAATAATCAAGGGTACAATCACAAGCATATCTTTTGTACCTCGTCCAGTGCAACCGTGTAGGATCCACCAGTCTCTTCGCAGAGATGTTTGCATATGAAAATCTCTGCAGCAAGACCAATAACGGAGCATCTAATTTTGGACTTCTTACATTTTTCTATTGTCTCCATGATATCACCAGGATCACATGTATTTAGGGCAGAGTACAAAATTAAGACTTCCTTGTGACCATATGATGGTACTTGATCTAAATAACCATTGACAAGTTCTAGAGCATTCTGCAGAGATGAATCACCAGAACACTCAAGTTTCCCCATCAAAGCATTAATCTGTGATTCTGGGCTCCCTCCAATCTCTGTAAGTCGATGAGAAATACCATCTTTAATTGTCACTAGGCCAACATGGCTCAAAGGATTCTGGTCAAAGAATTCTCTTATGAAAGCCTCAGCATGCTTTGCAACAACTGCCATTCTACTAGGACGATAATCCATCTCTGAAGCTGCCTACATGAGTAAATAAGTATTTTGAGAATGCAAAGGTACCAAGAGAATGTAACAATAATTTACAGTAGAACAATTCTTCACAAAAAAAAAAAGTTGAGCACGCTAGTCTTCTAAAACTGAAACATTTATGGATGCTAAAGGAAAGAAACAAAATGTTAGAGAGTTTGAAGATATCTTCTTCACCTGAAATGCATATTTTCCAAAGAATGCATAAATCAAAATGTATAAAGTTTCATCAGATCAGCAAAAAAGTATTTCATTCTAGCTAAAGCAGTGTTGTTCCCTTCTCGATTGACATTAAGGAAGGCACAATCAGCTGAAAATACATTATTCATATTATTAACAAACTTCATAATAAGTGTTATGATGAGTGATGAGGAAATATATTTGTTACCATATGTCGGTATCCAATAAGTTCATGAGGAGGCTACCTAATTCATTAATGACGAACAATCACTCACTTGTTGAAATCCTTAGGGTATGCATCAATACAAAAATGTGAAAAACATCATTTTATTTTGTATATGCCAAGACTAGACTAGATTATGTCAGTATACAGGAGCATACTATAGATCAGTTATGTTATGCAGCTATCATCAAAGAACAACTTTGCTTGGCGTGCAATCCAAGTTCCTGCACTTCTCATGATGTCAGGATTTTGTAGGAGTGAGCCTTGACAACAGTAAAGCATCTAACACGTGATTTTCTTATGCATAGAAATCTATTCAATGAAATGCACAGGGAAAATTAACTTCTTAGACGAGGGGAAACGATTAAAAAGGATCTTCAGACACAACTATCCAGGCAGAAAATAACAGTAAGCACCAGGAACACCTTCAAACTATTCGAAGGAATAGTCCAATTGGTAAGGGAGAAATGAGATGCTCACTCTATTTCACATATATCTGAGCTATACTCCCTCCGTTTATTTTTATAAGGCATGATATGACTTGATACGGTCTCCTAGATTATACTTTGACCGTTCATTTATCTTACATTATATTGTTTATAGTTATAAACTTATAGTCATTGGAGAGTACATTTGATTACGAATCTAACCATATCAAGTTTATATTGTAAAAATAAAAAAATGTCGGCTAAATTATTGGTCAAAGATTGTAAGGTTTGAATCTTGATATGTGTGTGCGCCTTACAAAGATAAACACAGGGAGTATAATATAGACAAATCAGGACACAAACTAATATAGGTCAGAGGTTTCATACTATGACATGATTCCGATCTCAGATGTACAAAATCCAAAAGAAGTATTGTGTCATCTACTTTTTGTTGTAGCAGTCCAATTGGTGGGCTTGACAAACACTTGTAGCATCACCTTTAGGTAGCATTGGTTTCTATAGTTAGTACAAACTTCAGTCTCCGTACCTGTGCCATAGGTAGGAATCACACTGGAGCCTAGAATCTCCCAAATACTAGCTGCTACTATTCCAATTAACTGTTTCCTTGCGTTAAAAGATTGATCTCTCAAACTTAAGTTTCTAATTGATCACCTGAGATTGTCACAACAGCATGATTAGATTTAAAAATTGACCTCATATCTGCCAATTACAGCATCACCCACGCCCAGGAATGCATGAGCCCAAAATCCCAAATAAGATAACCGACCCACATAGGCCCTGAGGCTGTGAACAAACGACACTAAAGGTAACCGACCAGATCACTCGCCTGCAAATTTCTTCAGACAAATAAATCAGGACAGTTCATGCTAACCTGCATCATATCTATAACAAATTGCAAGCTTATAATTGAACCTACAAGCATATGAAACAAGGCACTGTTCCAGTGATCACCACTCCAATCCGGCCTCAGGACAACATCTTAAGTTCAGTAGCCCGTAAGCTTTGTTACATCACTCACTGAACAAGGGATTGTATTCCACAAGCCAGTGTGAGATTGACACGATCGGCATTGCTACCAGCCCGATTGATCCCAAGCAAATAGGCCGACCTCGAACGAAAATACGCTCGACAGGTGCTTGAAGGTGTGACTAGCCGAACAACAGAGCATGAAGCAAATGGTACCAACCCGGGAGAGGTCGATGACGATGTAGAGGTAGCGTATGAGCCCCTTCTGGATGCGGGCCGCGGCGGCAGCGGCGGATCGGAGCAGGAGGCGGCGGCGGTACTGCGCGTGGACGACGGTCTTGGTGTCGATGGAGCGGAGGAGGCCCGACTGGTCCTCCTGCAGCGCCTCCCACGAGCGGTCGTCCGCGTACGCGCGCTCCCACGCCTCCAGGACGCGGCCCTCGGCGCCCTCCTCCTCCTCGTCCTCCTCTTCGTCGCCCGGGTTGCGGCGCCGGCCGGAGGTGGTGGAGGGCGCGTTGAAGCCGCCCCCACCGCCGCCGACGCCGTACATGGTATTGGGTGGTGGTGGGGCGGCGGCGGCGGCGAGGGGCAGGAGCGCCGAGTGGAACTGGAGGCGAGGTCGGGACCAGGAGATGGGCCAGGGCGGGTGCTTCCGGTTTGGGGCTCTGGGCTTTTGTTTTGGTTTACAAGGGGAAAGCCCTAATTACCCCCTTCGACTTTTTAGTTTTTTTTGAAAAAAAAAAGTAGCAACCTCGTTTGGTAGAACTGCGGCTGTGGCTAAAACAGCTCTGCATGTGGCTCCTCTGGTGAAGCAGCTTCTCTGGTGTAGCTAATTCTCTGGTGTAGCTAAAGCCGTTCTAAAAAGTATTTGATAAAACAGCTTCTCCTGTATTTTTATTAATGAATATGGGAGGTCAAATGTCCAATGTGCTCGTGATTATGTTCGAACCAGTGAATTGCACGCTTGAATTAGTTATAAATTTGGTTCATTTGAAATTCTAAAAAAATAAATGAAAAAGGATTATTATGCACACAACTTTTAGTCACCCTCAATTTATAGCATATTTTTTATAAAATAAAAGAGATTAATATTGAATTATACAATAACGAAATTTTCGTTCTTTATTTATTGTTTCACGCATCTTTTTGCTCGTTCTTGCCCGGTGCTTTTTTTTCTTTCTTATCTTTTCTAATCCATTGGTCACTGCTTCCTTATCCGCTAGCTGCTGGAAGAGGAGCACCACCACTGCACCACGCGCTCTCTCACAGCATCTCTCTGAGCTTCAGCCGGCAGCGCCACTCTCTTCCTGCTCTTCCCTGGCCACGCCTCGCGACACCCCCGTCTCCCTGCTCGGTCCACGTGGCCCCATCCCCTGCAGCTTGCCGCATCTCCGCTGACGTTGACGTCCCTCGTCACTATGGACGCGCAATCACCTTCCTCGTCGGCATGGGCTGTTGCTGCTCTTCCCTAGCACGAGCTGTCGACGAGCATCGTCAGGGCAGGGTATTTTCGCCAAGCACCACGGCAGGTGAGGGTGAAGCCGCGGGGGAGCCACTTTTTTTGCTCCCTGTGTGCAGTTCATTTCGATGGCCGGCTTCGATGCAGCTTCACCCTCAAAGCCGTTTTGGCATGGTCTGTTTGGTAGGGCTTCGGGGAGAAGCACCTCCCGAAATCCTACTAAAGTGGGCTTAAGTCACCAACAATGCTTATGATTTAATCATATATATCGTTATTAATCATAACGTGAAAAAAATATCTATTTTTAAAGAAATTTAAATGGCACTCGAGTGTTTTAGAGAGAGAGAGACTGGGCCCTCGATTTTTTTTTCTCGACAAGCCCTCGCTCCTCATGTGTCGTCAACATGTGTCGTCAAGAACCATCATCTTTCTTGTCTCTGGGCAAGGCTCTGACATGGAGGGTTGGAGGTTGGGTTAGAGTTAAGGGGGCCTTGAGGGATGGACCGTAGTAGTAGACCAAAATGTAACGGCCATGAGGCTGGTAAGCAAGATAACAGTGATGTACTGATGATGTCGACTGGATAGTGGAGGATAGCTAATGGGTAGGATCTGGACGGTGGTGACGATAACGGTGGATGTGTCAGCGAGAAGGCTGCCACGAGTGGAGTAGGGTCTCCCAAAGAGCCTTGCCAAATTGGGGGATCATCGATGGGCGGGGTACGTAAGATTTCACTATAAGTAGGGTGCCATATTAGGGGGTGTTTGGGAGCACTCCACTCCAAATTTTTGAGCTCCACTCCACCAACTCCACCACATTGCAGCTCCACTCCACCAACTCCAGAAAAATACCAGAGCTGTCCACATGTTTGGCAAAGTGCACAGATCCAGCTTCGGAAACAGAAGATCTTGCTGTGTAAAGTCCATTATACCCATGTGAATGGGTCCCACTTGTCAGTCTCTTTAGTTCTCCCTCTGTTCTCCCTCTCTTCTCCTTTGCTGCTAGGGAATGGAAGGCCAGCGCGTAGTGCGAGCAGAGGCGGGCGGCACGGCAGGGGCGGCCGGCGGGCGCGCGGCCCGCGGCGCGGCAGGGGCGGCCCGCGGCGGT